>NC_041382.1:365503080-365585387 GCF_002162155.2 Triticum dicoccoides | reverse complement strand
TGTGGTGGGTGAGGTGGTGCAGTGGCGCCTGGGAGGAGATGGTGTAGCGCCGGGTTGGTTGGTGTAGGGGGTGGCGGGGGTGGGAGGAAGGAGGTGCGGGCGAGGTGGTGCTCGGGGTCGGGACGGCTGGCTAGGCATGGTGCCTTGATGGAAGAAGGTGGAAGGGGTCGGGGGAGTGACACAGGGAAGAAGGTGGAGGGGGATCAGGGGAGTGATGCAGGGAAGGTGAGGTGTGGTGAGTGGGACTGGGATCAGATGACATGCGCTACGGTGACATGTACGGTGACATGCGGCCCAAATTCAAATTTAAACATTGCGAAATTTTTTGAAAAAAATCATGCATGTTCACAGCACATATTAAGATAACCCCTAAAAATTTCAGATCAAAATTCGAAACATACATCGAGAAACGAATTCTCGATGTATGTTTCGAATTGTGATCTGGAATTTTTAGGGGTTATCTTAGTATGTGTTGTGAACATGCATGATTTTTTTTCAGATTTTTTCGTAATGTTTAAATTTGAATTTGGGCCGCATGTCACCGTGCATGTCACTATAGTGCATGTCACCGTAGTGCATGTCACCTGATCCCAGTGATATGGCCGCGACTAATGTCAGTGGGTTAAAGGAACTATTTTCTGTTACAAGAAAACAAGAGTTGCTTCATTTGATCTTTATGCCAACGAGAAGAAAAAGAAGTCCCTGGACGTGCATGTATTGAAGGGGGGTAATTGCATGCGAGGTAAATTACTAACTCAAGACAGGAGATATACATGCAATATTGACCAGGCTCGGTTTGGCAAGGAAATACCAACGTGCATTAATTCCTTGGAAGAAAAGGCAACCTATGCTAATGGAAGGAATCATTTAAGATCTGATTCGTTTGCATCGGTCAACAAGATAAAAAGAAGAGATATCTTTCTGTTTATTCTGCTCCAATGCAAGTTAAAGTATATCAATTGCATGAGGTGTACAAGCTGAATTAGAGACATGCTAAGCTTGAGAGGATGCGGGTGGGGTCCACCTTCCCCAGGAGAAGTTGTACCAACCAAAATATGAAGTCCTGGTTTGTTATACGGTACTAGGTGATCAAGGTTGCCGGATACTTTATTAATTAAATCTTGATTAGTTTAAATAGGAGAGAGAGTCCATTTCAATCTAGAGTTGTTAGGTCGGTTTTGTTATTTGTGTGTTGCTTATAAAAACGGACGGCTACGGCCAATGTACGCAGGTTATATCTTGATAATAAACACGATGTGTTTTTAGGGTAAATTCCCATATCGAGTTTTGGGGGAAGCTGTCTAAAAATCCCTACGTTTTGGAGGAAACTTTAGAAAACCTCTGTGTTGCGATTTCTCTGGAAGGAAATTGTTTTGCGCGTGAGTACAGTCATCGAGATTGGTTTTCTCGTGCTAAGCCGCAAGGTTCAAAGCCTCTATTTCGTGTACATCGCGTGCGCAGGCGAGAGGTTACTGCAGTTGGTGGTGGTGTACCGTGAAAGATTGGGCCGCAACAACAAAACGGTTCTCACCACGAGGTTTGGTCTATATCAGTTGGTATCAGAGCAAAGGTTGTTCACGGTACAATATTTTTCTTCGAGTTCTATTGAATTTTTTACCATGAGGAAAGATTGTAGCTCGCAAATGATGATGTCGGCGGAGAAGGATCCATTCCGTGCCTTGCCGTGGTACCAATGCTTTACGCGTGTGCGTGTACGGCCGGCGAGCTATGCAACCTTGATGAATTGCTATTCTGGGATGAATTTAGTGAGTCAGAATATGGTTGATGCTTTGAACCTGCCGTTGATTGAACATCCAGAACCAGATGAGCTTTGGTGGAAGGACAAATTTGTCAAGATCATGCACCACGTGGAGGTACGGTTTATTCTATGTGGATATGGTGATCTAGTCATGTGTGATGTGCTTCCTATGCACATGCATACTTTTTCAATACTTCTAGGAAAACCATGGACAGATAAAAGACAGTTGACATATCATTTAGTTGGCGAATTTTCTTTTGTTGGTGGAGGATAATTCGTACCACTTGATTCGTACACATCAGAGAAGTATATGGCTGATCGCAAGAAGCGGGATATTTCTCAAGCTGCATCAGAAGTAAAGAAGAAGAAGCTTGAGGCTGTTGAAAATTTTCCATGCCTCATAAAAACTGCAAATACAAATATTGCTGAAGATATTGATTCGAAATCGAGGACGGTTTTGTTTCAAGGAGGAGAGGATGATATGGCTGCGACTAATGTCAGTGGGTTAAAGGAACTATTTTCTTTTACAAGAAAACAAGACGTTGCTTCATTTGATCTTTATGCCAACGAGAAGAAAAAGAAGTCCCTAGACGTGCATGTATTGAAAGGGGGTAATTGCATGTGAGGTGAATTACTAACTCAAGACAGGAGATATACATGCAATATTGACCAGGCTCGGTTTGGCAAGGAAATACCAACGTGCATTAATTCCTTGGAATAAAAGGCAACGTATGCTAATGGAAGGAATCATGTAAAATCTATTTTGTTTGCATCGGTCAACAAGATAAAAAAAGAGACATCTTTCTGTTTATTCCGCTCCGATGCAAGTTAAATTATATCAATTGCATGAGGTGTACAAGCAGAATTAGAGACATGCTAAGCTTGAGAGGATGTGGGTGGGGTCCAACTTCCCCAGGAGAAGTCGTACCAACCAAAATATGAAGTCCTGATTTGTTATACGGTACTAGGTGATCAAGGCTACCGGATACTTTATTAGTTAAATCTTTGATTAGTTTAAATAGGAGAGAGAGTCCGTTTCAATCTAGAGTTGTTAGGTCGGTTTTGTTATTTGTGTGTTGCTTATAAAAAGGGTCGGCTACGGCCAATGTACGCAGGTTATATTTTGATAATAAACACGACGTGTTTTTAGGGTAAATTCCCGTATCGAGTTTTGGGGAAACTGTCTAAAAATCCCTAAGTTTTGGAGGAAATTTAGAAAACCTCTGTGTTGCGATTTCTCTGCAAGGAAATTGTTTTGCACGTGAGTACCGTCATAGAGATTGGTTTTCTCGTGCTGAGCCGCAAGGTTCAAACCCTCTATTTCATGTACATCGCGTGTGCGGGTGAGAGGTTACTACAGTTGGTGGTGGTGTACCGTGAAAGATTGGGCTGCAACAACAGATCGGATCTCACCATGAGGTTCGGTCTATATCAGTTGGTATCCGAGCAAAGGTTGTTCACGGTACAATATTTTTCTTCGAGTTCTATTGAATTTTTTACCATGAGGAAAGATTGTAGCTCGCAAATGATGACGTCGGCGGAGAAGGGTCTATTGCATGCCTTGTCGTGGTACTAATGCTTTATGCATGTGCATGTAGGGCCGGCGAGCTGTGCAACCTTGATGAATTGCTATTCTAGGATGAATTTAGTGAGTCAGACTATGGTTGATGCTTTGAACCTGCCGTTGACTGAACATCCAGAACTGTATGAGCTTTGGTGGAAGGACAAATTTGTCAAGATCATGCACCACATGGAGGTACGGTTTATTCTATGTGGATATGGTGATCTAGTCATGTGTGATGTGCTTCTTATGCACATGCATACTTGTTCAATACTGCTAGGAAAACCCTGGACAGATAAAAGATAGTTGACATATCATTCAGTTGGCGAATTTTCTTTTGTTCGTGGAGGACAATTTGTACCACTTGATTCGTACACATCAGAGAAGTATATGGCTGATCGCAAGAAGCGAGATATTGCTCAAGCTGCATTAGAAGTAAAGAAGAAGAAGCTTGAGGCTGCTGAAAATTTTCCATGCATCATAAAAACTGCAAATACAAATATTGCTGAAGATACTGATTCGAAACTGAGGATGGTTTCGTTTCAAGGAGTGGATGATGATATGGTCGTGACTAATGTCAGTGGGTTAAAGGAACTATTTTCTGTTACAAGAAAACAAGACGTTGCTTCATTTGATCTTTATGCCAACGAGAAGAAAAAGAAGTCCCTGGACGTGCATGTATTGAAGGGGGGTAATTGCATGTGAGGTAAATTACTAACTCAAGACAGGAGATATACATGCAATATTGACCAGGCTCGGTTTGGCAAGGAAATACCAACATGCATTAATTCCTTGGAAGAAAAGGCAACCTATGCTAATGGAAGGAATCATGTAAGATCTGATTTGTTTGCATTAGTCAACAAGATAAAAAGAAGATATATCTTTCTGTTTATTCCGCTCCCACGCAAGTTAAAGTATATCAATTGCATGAGGTGTACAAGCAGAATTAGAGACATGCTAAGCTTGAGAGGATGCGGGTGGGGTCCATCTTCCCCAGGATAAGTCGTACCAACCAAAATATGAAGTCATGGTTTGTTATACGGTACTAGGTGATCAAGGCTGCCGGATACTTTATTAGTTAAATCTTTGATTAGTTTAAATAGGAGAGAGATTCTGTTTCAATCTAGAGTTGTTAGGTCGGTTTTGTTATTTGTGTGTTGCTTATAAAAAGGCCCGGCTACGGCCAATGTATGGAGGTTATATTTTGATAATATGCACGTGAGTACCGTCATCGAGATTGGTTTTCTCGTGCTGAGCCGCAAGGTTCAAACCCTCTATTTCGTGTACATCGCGTGCGCGGGCGAGAGGTTACTGCAGTTTGTGGTGGTCTACCGTGAAAGATTGGGCCGCAACAACAGATCGGATCTCACCACGAGGTTCGGTCTATATCAGTGAGGGACAAGGGATTGCTAGTGTTAGCAGAATAAGTGTTTTTGTTAGCAGTATAAGGTCTTAAGGGGTGTTATCATAAAAGACCCACCCTATATATATATATGTTATTCTTCTGTAGACAGAGCAAATCACATGGCTTATTAGCAGCAATCGTCGGTGTTTTTATTGGTCTTTCATACATTTCTGATTACGGACCTGTTTGCCGCGTTCACACACTTCTTGTTAGTTGAACCATTTTCATTGTGTTGCCTAATCACACACGGTTCATGCTAGTGAACTGTATGCTGTATATCGCACCCACCTTCATTTGGCTGCCTGTTTCTTTTGTTCCTCCTCATCTCAAACAGTTAATTGAACTGAACCATATGCCCTGCATCGCACACGCAACTAAAATATGAACCGTGTTTGATGAATCCGTCATCGCAGACGTTTTGCACCTTTTTTGATGGGTTTTTTACACCACCGTTTGCTATTATGGCATCGCACACAGTTTCGTCGAAGGGTCTCTGATCGTAGTGTCGTGTTTGGACCATCCTGCAGTAGTGGCCATAACCCACTTACTCGGGTTTAAGCTTGTGTCACTCTAGCAACCCACCATAAGCGAACCATGGACATATTGCAACACCCTACAGCGGGGTCCCCTCACATTTGCGCGAGACGGAGGGCACCGTAGGACGACACCATAAATAAAATATACAATCATACAAACCAAGATCGTGATTAACCCATAGGACAAAACGGATCTACTCAAACATCATAGGATAACCATATGTCATTGGGAAATAATATATGGAGTTGAGCACCATGTTTAAGTAGAGATTACAACGGGGAGAAGGTAGGTTAGACCGCTGCACAGAGGGGGGAGAGTTGGCGTTGACGGTAGCAAGATTGTTGATGTAGATCTCCGTCACGATCCGAGCCCCAACGGCACTTCGGCGCCACCGGGAGAGAGGGGGAGAGAGCCCCCACCTTCTTCTTCTTCCTTGGCCTCCCCCTAGGTGGGAGGAGAGTTCCCCCTCTGGTCCATGGCCTCCATGACGGTGGAGGGGCGAGAGCCCCTCCGAGACTGGATATCCCTCTCTGTTCTCTTCTGTTTCGCGTTCCCTAGATCTGACCCTTCATGGTTTCTTAAATTCCTGAAGATCCGTAACTCTGATTGCGCTGAAATATTTACACGATTTTTTCCATAAATTATCATTCTTGCGCGATAAGAAGGGCCCGAATCGATGTTTGAGGAGGCCATAAGACACATGGGCGTGCCGGGCACCCCTTGGCGCGCCCTGGCGGGTTGTGGATACTATGGGCCCCTGTTTGCGTTGATTCCAAGTCTCAAAAATCACATATATTCCAAAATAATTCTTCGTAAATTTTTATCGCATTTGGACTTCGTTTGTTATGGATTTTCTGAGAAACAAAAACATGAAACAAATAGGAACTGGCACTAGGCACTAGATCAATAGGTTAGTCCAAATAAATCATATAAATTGTTGCCAAAAGTATGGGAAAGTTGTATGATATTGGCATGAAATAATCAAAAATTATAGATATGACAGAGACGTATCAGGGGCTGAGGCCAAGGCCCTTAGGTTGAGGTTGGTGTCTCTCACCAGCCGGGTGAGTAGGCTATACTCAGCAATCATGTAGTGCGCCATGAGTGTTGCTGCTGTGTTGTCCTCTTTACGAATAGGCGGAAACATTACGATTCATCTATCCAGGGCTAGGGTAGGATAGAAGCGAAAGGCGAGATGCTATCCCATTCGTCGCTCCTCTCGGTTGAGGCCAATAGAGGAAGCTTGGGCCTTGGTTTGATGGCCAGTTCCAAAGTGGATGTAAGCGGCCGAGGAATTGGTACGTGTGGCTACATCCTATCAAGCTAACCACCAGCTGGACACCGGCATGGTACTCATAGACCAAGTTTGTTAGGGGTGTCTGGTACATGAGGTACCGAGGTGCTTTCTACTTATTGAGCTTGCTTTGGTTTTCTCTTGAAGAGGAAAGGGTGATACAGCAAAGTAGAGATAAGAATTTCCCTCATTTTGAGAACCAAGGTATCAATCCAGTAGCAGACAACACACAAATCACCAATACCTGCACAAACAATCAAATAACTTGCACCCAATGCGATAAAGGGGTTGTCAATCCCTTCACGGTTACTTGCAAAAGTGAGATCTGATAGAGATAGATGAAACTAAACAAACGATAAAGTAAATATTTTTGGTATTTTTGGTTTATAGATCAGAAAGTAAAAGGTCGCAAAATAGTAGATCGGAAACTTATAAGATGGAAAATAGACCCGAGGGCCATAGGTTTCACTAGACGCTTCTCTCAAGATAGCAAATAATACAGTGGGTGAACAAATTACTGTCGAGGAATTGATAGAAAAGCGCAAAGTTATGACGATATCTAAGGTAATGATTATGAAATATAGGCATCACGTCTGTGTCAAGTAGACCGAAACGATTCTGCATCTACTACTATTACTCCGCACATCGACCGACTCCTGCCTGCATCTAGAGTATTAAATTCGTGAGGAACAGAGTAACGCTTTAAGTAAGATGACATGATGTAGAGGAATAAACTCAAGCAATATGATGTAAACCCCATCTTTTTATCCTCGATGGCAACAATACAATACGTGCCTTGCTGCCCCTACTGTCATTGGGAAAGGACACCGCAAGATTGAACCCAAAGCTAAGCACTTCTCTCATTGCACGAAAAACCAATCTAGTTGGCCAAACCAAACCGATAGTTCGAAGAGAATTACAAAGATACCAAATCATGCATAAAAGAATTTAGAGAAGATTCAAATAATATTCATAGATAAGCTGATCATAAATCCACAATTCATGGTTCCTGACAAACACCGCAAAAGAAGAATACATCGGATAGATCTCCAGGAACATCAAGGAGAACATGGTATTGAGAATCAAAGAGAGAGAAGAAGCCATCTAGCTACCATCTATGGACCCGTAAGTCTGTGGTAAACTACTCACGCTTCATTGGAAGGGCAATAGAGTTGATGTAGAAGCCCTCCATGATCGAATCCCCCTCCGGCAGGATGCCAGAAATGGCCCCTAGATGGGACCTCACGGGTACAGAAGGTTGGGGCGGTGGAAAATTGTTTTCGTGGATACTTCTGGTGGTTTGGGAATATATGTGAATATATAGGCGGAGGTATTAGGTCAAGGGAATCACAGGGGGCCCACAAGGCAGGGGGCGCCCTCCCCCCTTGTGGCTGCCTCTCGGCTCCTCCGACTTGATCTCCAAGTCTCTGGGGTGTCTTCTGGTCAAAGAAAAATAACCACGAAGGTTTTATTCTGTTTGGAATCTGTTTGGTATTCCTTTTCCACGTAACTTTAAAACAAGGAAAAAACAGAAACTGGCACTGGGCTCTAGGTTAATAGGTTAGTCCCAAAAATAATATAAAATAGCATATTAATGCATATAAAACATCCAAAACAGATATATAATAGCACAGAACAATAAAAAATTATTGATATGTTGGAGACGTATCAAGCATCCCCAAGCTTAATTCTTGCTCGTCCTCGAGTAGGTAAATGATAAAAACAGAATTTTTGATGTGGAATGCTACCTAACATATTTATCCATGTAATTTTTCTTTATTGTGGCATGAATGTTCAGATCCATAAGATTCAGAACAAAATTTTAATATTCACATAGAAACAATAATACTTCAAGCATACTAACAAGGCAATTATGTCTTCTCAAAATAACATGGCCAATGAAAGCTTATCCCTACAAAATCATATAGTCTAGCTATGCTCCATCTTCATCACAAAAAATATTCAAATCATGCACAAGACAAGCCAAGCAATTGCTTCATACCTTTGATATTCTCAAGCTTTTTGAACTTTCACGCAGTACATGAGTGTGAGCCATGGACATAGCACTATAGGTGGAATAGAATATGGTGGTTGTGAAGAAGATAAAAAGAAGGAGATAGTCTCACATCTACTAGGCGTATCAACGGGCTATGGAGATGCACATCAATAGATATCAATGTGAGTGAGTAGGTGATAGAGGCGAAGGTGTCCCGATGTTTCGATGAGATGGTGGCTATCATTTTTTGTGGGAGTCGACCTTGACGATCCGACTACGAACATGCGAGACGTTGTGCCTTAGCAATCGCTAAACCAACTTCCGAGGGGTTATTGACCACGCCGGAGCACGATCAACCTGACCACGAGGGTCTGTTTCCTGCGAGCAAACGAAGAACAAGCAAGAAACTGATATTGCAATCCGGATATTGCGAATATAAGAGGAAAGCTTTATTAATGAAGGTGGGGTTCTGTGACGCCTTTGTCTGGTAGTTGAACACAAACGAAGTACGCGAAGTTGGAGCTATGGTGAACTTTTAATCTAAACAAAACCCAAAGTCTAAACGATGCCCTAAGGGCTGTATATATGGAGGAAGAGGGGGGAATTTCGTGGCCCTTGGAGGAGGGGTCCGAAACCAACCCTAACTCTTGTTTCCCCACACATACAGACTCTAAAAACAGCCTATACTTAAGTATTTCGAAAATACATGGGTCTGGCCAATAATAATGTGAGCAGCACCTAGAATAGCCTCTGGATGAAAAATATGAAGTGGCATCTTGTATATTTCATCCAAGGCTTCATGCACTCATTATGGTGGATTCAAAGTCCTGAAATCATCACTTGAAACTCCGTTCTTGTTTCCCTTGTGCATGCCATCAAGCCCATGCTTGTTCTTGCTCCAATGTTTATCCTTCTCCAAGCTAGGCCCATCATTTGTAAGCAAAACAAATGTATCCAATTTAGGCAGCCTCATATTCTTATGAACATTAGAATCATTACCAAGAAATGGAAGTACATGATAATTTAATTGGCATGCGTGAGCTCTAGTAATTGGTCCAGTATGTATAGCAGCGGGGGTTGTGGGTGTAACAATGGTATTGATGCCCTCATCATCCTCCCCTTCTTGAAATGAAGTCGTCCTCGACGGAAGCTCATCTTCCTCACCCAAGAAAGGCTTCAAATCTGCAATGTTAAAAGTGGGACTAACCCCAAAATTTGCAGGCAACTGAAGTTTATATGCATTATCATTTATTTTCTCTAACACCTTAAAAGTACCATCAGCACGTGGCATTAGCTTTGATTTATGCAAATCAGGAAATCTATCCTTACGCAAATGTAACCAAACAAGATCTCCAGGTGCAACATAACATGTTTTCTACCCTTATCTCCAGCAAGTTTATATCTAGCATTCATACGCTCAATGTTTTCCTTAGTTAACTCATGCATTTTTAAGATCAATTCAGCACATTGTTTAGCATCAAAATTAACCTTCTCCGAAGATGGAAGAGGTAACAAATCAATGGGTGCACGAGGTAGGAAACCATACACAATTTCAAAAGGGCACATCTTAGTAGTATATTGCAATGAACGATTGTAAGCAAATTCAATATGAGGCAAGCATTCTTCCCACATTTTCTTATTATTCTTCAAAAAAGCCCTAAGCATAGTAGACAATGTTCTATTGGCTACTTCAGTTTGACCATCAGTTTGGGGGTGACAAGTAGTACTAAAAAGCAGTTTAGTCCCCAACTTAGCCCATAAACATCTCTAAAAGTGGCTAAGAAATTTAGTATCACTATCTGAAACAATAGTATTTGGCACACCATGCAAGCGAATAATCTCATGAAATAACAAATCAGAAACATTAACAACATCATCGATTTTATGACATGGTATAAATTGTGTCATTTTTGAGAATCTATCCATGACAACAAATAAGTTATCCCTCCCCTTCTTTGTTCGAGGTAAACCTAAAACAAAGTTCTTAGATATATCCTCCCAAGAAACACTAGGTATGGGCAAAGGCATATATAAACCATGAGGATTGAGTCGTGACTTAGCTTTTTGACATGTAGTGCAGCGAGGAACAAAATGCTCAACATCCCGACTCATCTTTGGCCAAAAGAAATGTGTAGCAAGTATATCCCTCATCTACTTCACGCCAAAGTGCCCCATTAATCCTCCTCTATGCGCCTCCTACAACAACAAAAGACGAACGGAGCTAGCTGGAATGCATAGCTTGTTAGCAGAAACACAAATCCATCGTTAACGATGAACTTGTTTCATGTTCTACCTTCTTTACAATTCTGCAATACATCTTTAAATTCAGCATCATGCACATGTTGATCTTTGATGATCTCCAAACCAAATATTTTAAAGTCAAGTTGTGAAAGCATAGTATAATGACGGGACAATGCATCAGCAATAACATTTTCTTTGCCCTTCTTGTGTTTAATGACATAAGGGAAAGTCTCAATGAATTCAACCCATTTAGCATGTCTACGGTTCAGTTTTGCTTGACTTTTAATACATTTCAAAGATTCATGATCAGAATGTATAACAAATTCTTTGGGACATAAATAATGTTGCCATGTTTCTAAGGTCCGAACAAGAGCATATAATTCTTTATCATAAGTAGAATAGTTCAGACTAGGCCCACTCAATTTTTTAGAAAAGTATGCAACAGGTTTGCCATCCTGTAATAACACACCTCCTAATCCAATTCCACTAGCATCACATTCAAGCTCAAAAATCTTATTAAAATCAGGAAGTTGGAGTAAAGGAGCATGTGTCAACTTATCTTTCAATACCGTGAAGGCTTCTTCCTGTGCGGTACCCCAAACAAAAGGCACATCCTTCTTTGTAAGCTCATTGAGAGGTGCAGCAATGGTGCTAAAATCTCTCACAAAGCGCCTATAGAAACTAGCAAGTCCAAGAAAACTCCTCACTTGTGTGACCGTTTTGGGCTGCGGCCAACTCTCAATAGCTTCAATCTTGGCTTTATCAACTTCAATTCCCTGTGGAGTAACAAGATAGCCAAGAAAAGATACTCGGTCGGTGCAAAAGGTGCACTTCCCAAGGTTACCGAACAAACGTGCATCATGTAGACCAATA
Source organism: Triticum dicoccoides (assembly GCF_002162155.2). Taxonomy (NCBI): domain Eukaryota; kingdom Viridiplantae; phylum Streptophyta; class Magnoliopsida; order Poales; family Poaceae; genus Triticum; species Triticum dicoccoides. The sequence goes on along the minus strand of NC_041382.1, from coordinate 365,573,721 downwards.
AAAACAACACATAAATGTTCCAAATGTTCTTCCAAAGAGTTGCTATAAGTCAGTATATCATCAAAATAGACTACCACAAATCATCCAATGAAAGCACGTAAAACTTCGTTCATTAATCTCATGAAAGTACTTGGTGCATTAGTTAACCCAAAAGTCATGACTAACCACTCATATAAACCAAATTTAGTTTTAAATGTTGTTTTCCATTCATCTCCCAATTTCATACGAATTTGATGGTATCCACTACGCAAATTAATTTTGGAGAATATTGTAGAGCCATTCAATTCATCAAGCATATCATCTAGCCTAGGAATAGGATGACGATAACGAATAGTAATATTATTAATGCCTCTACAATCAACACACATATGCGATGTACCATCCTTTTTCGGCACTAGAATAATAGGAACAACATGAGGACTAAGGGATTCGCGTATATAACCTTTGTCGAGCAGCTCCTAGACTTGACGCATAATCTCCTTCGTCTCCTCTAGATTGGTACGTGTAGGATCGAAAGTATGTCTAGAGGGAGGGGGTGATTAGACTACTTGACCAAATAAAAATCTAGCCTTTTCCCTATTTTAGTTCTCGGCAGATTTTAGCAACTTAGAACAAGTCAAGCAATCTTAATACAATTCAAGCAACCATGCAAAGAGTATATGAGCAGCGGAAAGTAAAGCATGCGACTTGCAAGAATGTAAAGGGAAGGGTTTGGAGGATTCAAACGCAATTGGAGACACGGATGTTTTTGTCGTGGTTCCGATAGGTGGTGCTATCGTACATCCATGTTGATGGAGACTTCAACCCACGAAGGGTAACGGTAGCGCGAGTCCACGGAGGGCTCCACCCACGAAGGGTCCACGAAGAAGCAACCTTTTCTATCCCACCATGGCCATCGCCCACGAAGGACTTGCCTCACTAGCGGTAGATCTTCACGAAGTAGGCGATCTCCTTGCCCTTACAAACTCCTTGGTTCAACTCCACAATCTTGTCGGAGGCTCCCAAGTGACACCTAGCCAATCTAGGAGACACCACTCTCCAAGAAGTAACAAATGGTGTGTTGATGATGAACTCCTTGCTCTTGTGCTTCAAATGATAGTCCCCCCAACACTCAACTCTCTCTCTCACAGGATTTGGATTTGGTGGAAAGAAGATTTGAGTGGAAAGCAACTTGGGGAAGGCTAGAGATCAAGATTCATATGGTAGGAATGGAATATCTTGGTCTCAACACAAGTGTAGGTGGTTCTCTCTCAGAAAAAGTAAGTTGGAAGTGTAGGTTCGTTCGGATGGCTCTTTCCACGAATGAAGAGGTGGTGGAGGGGTATATATAGCCTCCACGCAAAATCTAACAGTTACACATAACTTTCCAAACTCGGTGAGACCGAATGGTTAAACTCGGTCGGACCAATTCAGCAAAGCTAGTGACCGTTAGGGTTTTCGGTGGGACCGACATGCAACTCGGTAGGACCGATATGATTAGGGTTAGGGCATAACGTAAACTCGGTGAGACCGATTACACAAACTTGGTGAGACCGATTTTGGTAATAAGCTAACCAGAGAGTTGGTCAGGTAAACTCGGTGGGACCGATCACTCATTTCGGTGAGACCAAAATGTTACGAAGGGAAAACAGAGAGTTTACATTGCAATCTCGGTGGGACCGATCGCTCATCTCCGTGAGACCGAAATGTTACGAAGGGAAACAGAGGGATTACATCCCCATCTCGGTGAGACCGAGATCCCTATTGGTGAGACCAATTTGCCTAGGGTTTGTGGCAGTGGTTATGACATTTGAAACTCGGTGGTGCCGGATAGGAAGAATCGGTGGGGCCGAGTTTCACTTTTGGTTTAGGTCATATGTGGATGTGAGAAAGTAGTTGAGGGTTTTGGAGCATATCACTAAGCATTTTGAGCAAGAGCCTCATTAAGCAATACCTAATCCCTCCTTGATAGTATTGGCTTTTCCTATAGACTCAATGAGATCTTGGATCACTAAAATGGAAAATGTAGAGTCTTGAGCTTTGAGCTTGAGCCAATCCTTTGTCCTTAACATTTTGAGGGGTCCACTTTTCTCATCCATGCCATGCCAATCATTGAGCTTTCCTGAGATATTAATCTTGAAATAGCATTAGCTCAATGAGCTATATGTTGTTAGGAATTACCAAAACCACCTAGGATAGTTGCACTTTCAATCTCCCCCATTTTGGTAATTGATGACAACATATAGATCAAAGCTTCGACAAATGATAATAAGAGTGAAAAACATTTTTGCTTTGAGAAGTATGTGAAAAGCAAGAGCTCCCCCTAAATTTGTGCATAGTTTAAGATTTGCTTTGGACTGCAAATGCACAAAGAGTTAGGATCATGGGTTACTCTTCCATGTCACATACATCTTGGTGGAGCGCTCAAAATGGTAATAATTAAAATACATGCACTCATCACCAAGCAAAGTGAGTGATCATATGGAATATAAAAGGATAATGTCATCCAACATGCATTAAGGTAGCATATGATCAAACACATGTTCATCCAAGTATCACAAAGTATAAAGTATCTCAACCAAGCAAATAATAAAGTTCAACCACCAAGGTTAAACGCAAGAGAGAACAAAAGCAACACTCTCTCGAAGCCTATGATCTATACATTTTCTCCCCCTTTGGCAACAAGTTACCAAAAAGTTCACAAAAATGCATAGTGCTAAATCGACTCTCAGGCTTGGTCTTCAGGTGGTGGTGTAGACAGAACTCCAAGGATGAAGGCATCAGTCGATGTAGATAGAGCTGGTGGAGTAGGTGCTAGAGCTGGTGGCACTGAAGCTGTAGCTGGTGCAGATGAAGTTGCTCTGGTGTCTGTGACAGGCATAGCCGCAGACCTCTGACCTCTGGGCAATCTAGCAAAAGCATCAGTGGTTTTCTTGCCCTTTTTCTCCTGCACTTCATCCTGAAGTTGCTCAACAGCAGACTGTATCTCAGTGACCTTCACATCTAAGTCATAGAACTTCTACTCCACGATCCTCTCCAAGCTCTCCTGGTTTTGAGTCAGGGTGGCCAGTCCCTTCTTAATCCTTAGAGTGGAGGCAATCAAGTAGCCAACCTGATCTTGCTTGCTCTTCAGAAGATACTGAGATGCCTCATCCATGGTTGGCATCTTTGCAGCCTTTTCAGCCCTTGCCTTCTCCTTCTTGCTTGTGCATGCACAGAAGATGGTTCATTCTCATCCATCACCACAGTGTTGTCCTCAAAATCTAGGTAGATGGGCAGGTGCTCCTTGTCCAGCAGATATGTGCCAGGCCAGTGCCCATCTTGGAGTTGATTAGCTCCTGGATCTGTGGGGCATACCCACAACTCCTTTTCTGATCTGCAGCTGTCCTCTTAATGGTTTCCACAATTAGCCTCATGACCTTGAACTTCTGTGGAACATCAAAAATGTGCAGCAAGTTGATGGAGTGACCTCTGATCATCTTGTGATCACCCGACTTTGGCAAGAGAGTGTGCCTAAGGATCCAGTTGATTGTTGGCAAGCCTCACAGAAGGTAATGTACCGATCCAAACTTGTGTGTCTCAAGAGCAGCATCTGGGATCTCTTTGTACATGTGTGCCATGGTGTTGTGATCCTTCTTCTTGGCATAGACATCCAGGTCATCTTCTTGTTCTTCTGGGGCATTGATCAACTGAGCCCATTCTGCAACTGTTGACTGGTACCTAGTGCCTTCAAACATCCAGACAATCCTTCCATCTGGGTAGAAATGAGCTATGGAGTAGAACTGCATGATGAGCTCATCATTCCACTTTGTGAGCTTCTGAGCCACAAACTCATCAACTCCACAAGCCTTGAAGCTGTCATATACACCAGGGAAGTGATCCTCATTTTCCTCAATGAATGTCCAATCGACCCATCTCATGTCAGACACTATTGGCTTCTTGTCAAGCAACATTGTCTCATAGAAGTTCTGTTGTTCCTTGGTATGGAACCTGTAGTCCACAGCAGTCCCTCTCCTAGTGGAATATGGATCAGACTCTCTCCATAGCCTCAATCCTGAATCCTTCCTTATCTTCATGTTCTCAGCTACTGGATGAGCATCATTGTGGTTTGGAATTTTTGGCTTCAACTTCCTCAAGACATGTGACTCATCATCTTCTTCTTCCATTGCAGCTTCAGGCACTGGGGCCTTGTTCTTCTCCTCGGCAGGGATGTTCCTGGTGCTCCTCTTGGGTGCAGTTTTGAGTTTTGGAGCAGCTGGAGCAGTAGTCTTAGGAGCAGACTTAGGCTTAGATGGAACAGCCCCTACCCTTATAGCATCTCCCATAAGCTTTTGAGCTTTGGGTGCTGGTGCTGCATCCTCTTCCTCTTCCTCTTCTTCAGAGTCTTTCATTATTGAAGATCACCCAAGCACTCTAGCAGTGGTCTTCTTGACCCTTTCCTTCCTTTTCTTTTCTACCACAACCTGCTCTTTGGGTGCAGATCCCAAAGTCTCTTGAGTGGATGTTCTAGCTTTTGACATGGGAGCTCTCTTAGCAGGAACCTTTTGCTTCATCCCTGGCTTAGTGGCAGCAGTTGTGCCATATTCCTTTTTCAAGACTTTCCTCTTTGAGATGGCCTCTTCCTCATTAGCCACATAGTCCTCATCCTATGAATCTGAGGTTTTCTTCTTTCTGGCCCTTGTGGCAGCCTTTGGCAAGTTGTTGGGTGTGCTCCTGCTTCCATCATCTGAGCTACTGGAGGGACTAGTGCCCTCACTCATGTTCACTTGCTCCTCAGACTTGTTCTGACTGTCACTCTGATCTGACATGATTCAAACACTAACAGCAGACCCTGTGAATAGATTATAGATGAGGTAGAGTGGATGAGCATCACAAAGTGCAGAGGTTTTTGCAAAAGAATGAATCAAAAACTTATTTTTAGTTTTCCACAGAAAGCATTTCAGATCTACCGATTTGAAATCTCGGTGATACCGAAGCAGATGTTGGAACCTAAACTAGTGAACTCGGTCAGGCCGAGTCAAAGTTCGGTGGCACCGAGACTGCTAGGGTTTCACAAAGACTCGAACTCGGTCATACCAATTTGCATTTCTCGGTCAGACCGAGAATCACATGTGCAATCGCCTGAGCCAAACCGGTGGAACCGATTTCAACAACTCGGTCGGTCCGAGATGGTTTCGGCGGAAACCTGACCCTAAATTTTCAATCCCTATCTAAAATACAGAGTGTTTTCATTGGATAAAGTGATCTCAATCGTGGCAAGATACATGGAAAAACAATGTGCTGGGGAATTGGAGTGAGAATTAGCACAAATATCAAGTCCATACCCTAGTTCGGCGATGGACTTGCTACGGCGGCAACGGCGGAGACGATCCCGTTGACGGCGGCGGAGACCAGTGACTGGAGGCGGCTGGCGACGAGGAGGACGATCCGGAGACCCAGGGAGGCAGACCAGGCTGAGCGTGGGCGAAGAGGTTCGGAAAGTTTTCCAAATTTTGGCCCGTGGGTATATATAGCCTGACCCTATCGGCGTAACCGAGTGGAACAACTCGGTGGCACCGAGATGCATAACTGCGAGCAGTTACTACAACTCGGTGTGACCGAAAAGTTCAAATCGGTTGCATCGAGATTAAAAACCTAGATCGACTTAGTGATCTCAGTATGACCAAAATGGATGAATTGGTCAGACCGAAACGCACAAAGATGTTTTGGAAGTTTAAGTCTATGACGAATCGGGGACTCCGAGTGCTCCTCACACAGAGTGGTTCGAATCTAACTTGATCAAACTTTGTGATGCAACATGAATAGAGTTTGAGACGAGAAGAGCATAGATAGCTAGAGAAGGTTCTTAGGCATTCTTGTCCATCCACTAGGCAAGAGAAAAAGAAACCAACCAATCAAAACAACAAGTGGATGTCCTCGAATGAGTAAATTATGCAACCAACATGCTCACACAATAAAATGACATTTGAAATATGTGGAAAATCATGCACAAACAATTCTAGCATCTATCAAGCAATTGGCGATGACTAGGTCATCTATATATGAGTATATTAACTTAGGAGTCAAATGAGAACATTTGATCATAGGTCATACTCATCGTTTAAGCACAAGTGGGGTTACCACTTTTACATAAAGCGTTGTTGTGTTCACACCATTAGAGTTGCTTTAGCTCAATTCTTAGAGTAAAGCTCCCCCTAGATGTGAGATTCCCCCTAAGAGGGATGAACTAACCTTGGGTTTTGTCGATGATGACTTCTTGTAGGTGTTGAGGATGTGGATGCTCAAAGTTGACGTAGATCATTTGGAGCAATCCTTTGGAGTGAGTTGCACTTTCAATACCTACACGGGTTAGTCCCACAAGGAACAAACAAGGATATCCATAGACATAGAGTGATGCACACACAAGATGATGTCTATGAGAGCATTAGGTTACCTTGTCCCTTGTCTTACCAACAAGAGGGTTTGTGACTCCTTGAACTAGTGCAAGATGTGGAAGTTGATTGCACTTGTTCTTGCCAAAATGATAAGAGTGAATTATGTTGGCGGAGTCACCCTCAAGAACTCTCTAGTTCTTCTTCTTCGGGATCCACATGAAAGTGCTAGTGATCGACTAGAGGGGGGGTGAATAGGCAATTTTTATGAAAGTCTTCAAAACGTGTAAGTTTCGAAGACAATTGATAGAAATGAACCTTTTAACATGTAGCGGAAGGTAGATACACTAGGCAAGCCATAGTCAAGTATTCAATGAAGTGAAAGCCTAAAGACTAATAGTAGCTAGGCAGTATGGATCAGGATGGAAGACAATATGAAGCCAATCAGAACAAGCAGTCACACAGTGAAGACAAATAGATAATGCAAACACGCAATGACTTCACAAGGACCAACTGTAAATAAAGAGATGAAAGGATAGAACTAGTTGCTCATTGAAGACAATGATTTGTTGGACCAGTTCCAGTTGCTGTGACAACTGTACATCTGGTTAGGGAGGCTGAGATTTAACTTAGAAGAACGTGTCTTCACCTTATTCCCCTTGAGCTAAGGACACCCAGTCCGCAGACTAAGGCATAGCCTAGTGGTGGGAAGGGGCTGATGCCTTCCCACACACCCAGGTTCAAGGCATGGTACTTGCAAGTTGGGTTTGTTGCACCAATTATACTGGGGAGGTTCCCCTACAGTCTTTCTGTCAAAAAAAAGGACACCCAGTCCTCGCCCAATCACTCTGGTAAGTCTTCAAGGGAGACATCCAAACCTTCACAGACTTCGTTCACCGGCGATCCACAATGACTCTTGGATGCTCAGAACGCGACGCCTAACCGACTGGAGGATTCACAGTCCTCAAGTGTAACAAGTCTTCAGATCACACAGACAGGAAGACTTCAGTGATGCCTAACACTCTTTGGCTCTGAGTGTTTAGGGCTTTGTCCTCGCAAGGATTTCTCTCTCAAAGGCTTCGAGGTGGGTTACTCTCAAACGACAAAAGTCGTGCACTAACTCCGAGCAGCCAACCAATTTATGGTGTAGGGGGTGGGCTATTTATAGCCACTAGGCAACCAAACCTGATTTGTCTGAAATGACCCTGGGTCACTAAGGAACTGACACGTGTTCCAACGGTCAGATTTCAAACACACGCGGCAACTTTACTTGGGCTACAAGTAAAGCTAAATCATCCAGCTATGGATAAGATTTGCTCTCATTGTCTTCGCTCGAAGACATAGGATTTTGGTTAAGCATCACTTCAGTCACTCTGACTTTGTTCACTAGGACCCCACTTAACAGTACGGTGGTTCCTATGACTCAACAAAGAAGAAAAGGAAACGACAAAACATCTAAGTCTTCGTGCTCCATAGTCTTCACGCGATGTCTTCTCATGCCATAGTCTTCAATGTGAATATCTTCACATACCACCTTTGTCTTCAATGTCTTCATACATTTTTAGGGGTCATCTTCGGTAGGAAAACCGAATCAATGAGGCACTACTACCTGTGTTATCCTGAATTCTTACAAACACATTAGTCCCTCAACTAGGTTTGTCGTCAATACTCCAAAACCATCTAGGGGTGGCACTAGATGCACTTGCAATCTCCCCCTTTTTGGTGATTGATGACAAACTGGTTGAAGTTTTCAACGTGGATAAAAGTATGTGAAATTGTAAAGGATTTAGACATTATCTTCGTAAGTAGCAGAAAGGCTCCCCCTGAAGATGTGCATATAAATATTTTTCTTTTGAATGCAAATGCATATGGCAGGTTGTTCTTGCAGAGCTCCTCTTCTACTTATGAAGACAATTCATCATGAATGAAAGGATATAAAGAATATAATGACATGCATAAAGAAAAATGGACGTCTGCAAAATGACTTTGTGCGGAATTTATCGTCGCACATGCGGAATTTATCATCGCATCACATAGTGTCGAAAAGGTAGCAGACGACCAACAAGTTCAAGTGTTACAACTCAAAATGAACCAAAGGAATCAAAAGCGAGAGTTGTAAGCACTCGCAAAATGTAGCAAAAGTAAAGCAACCACCCATATGGACTCGCTTGAAGACTATCAACTCATATGCTTCTCCCCCTTTTGTCAGTAATGACCAAAAAGGTTTGAAGACATAGAGCTTCTACTCGTTCCCATGAGGAGTAGGTGAAGAAGCAGGGTCGTCGTTGAGGTTCGGTGGTGCAGAAGAACTTGGTGCAGTGTCGACACGCGCTGAAGTTGGAGGTGGTGAAGTAGCGTCGTCTTGATCATCTATGACTCTCGGATTCACCGTTGCAGCTGAGGAGGAATAGTCAGAGTCTTCCAGTGAGGGAGTCTGACGCAAGTGAGCATTCCTTGGAGGAGTTGAGTCAAACTTGAATCTTTCTGTGAAGCCATCATCTTGAAGATCGGCTTCAGCACTGAGCAATGTCAAACTCTTCCAGGACCTCCGACAGGTTTCATGTGTAACAAAGGCATTCTTGGTGACAAGATTTCAAATACGATTGACGTCCACCAAGAGGCTTTGCATTTGACGCTTAAGCCAGTCATGAGGCTTATCCTGTTTCTGATGTAGAGCGACGAGAAGCTCTTGGTCATTGAGAACACGAGATCGCTTCCGAGGCCTTTGGGCAATGGTACTTGCAGTGGCATCAGTTTGGGTGCGAGGGGCACGTGTATTGCCAGCCAAGGGATAAACACGAGAAACGACCTGAATACCTTCAATGGGCTAGATAAAGCTTTGACGATCGACATTGTGAAGATAAATTGGCTCCTTTGCAGGCTCTGGGTAAATGGCTTCAACAGACAGATCAACCTCTGGCAAGAATACGAGATGATTGCGCGCAGACGGCTAATAGTTGAAGGCGGAGTGAAGCTTGATGAGGCGCATTACCCATGGAGCATAGAACTTCAGACCAAAGATGTCAGAGCCAGATGCAGCCAACTGCCTGATGAAGAAGTCTTGAGCATTGAAGCTTATGCCATTGAAGATATAGAAAACCAAAGTCTTCATTGCTCCTTCAAGCTTCGCTGCAGATGAATGTCCTTTGACAGGCCATAGAGTTCACCTGATAATATGATAGATGGTGCGGGGCAGATACTCTAGGTCTTCAACAAAGAATTCCATTGGGTATTCAGCGTCGCGTGGCAGAGGCTTCATGATGCTCAGCATTTGGCTGATGTTAGGCTCTGGCTTCTGGAAAATGCTCTGCAAAGCATTCTGGTGTTGCTGACAACCTGGTTCATAGTATTCGCCAGGAGTGGGCAGGGTTGTAAGTTCAATGATGTCTTGGGCTTTAGCTTCATGATGTACATCGCCCGTCATCCACTCAAGGATCAAAGTCTTCGGATCCCTATTGTATCCATGAATGTGGAGGGTAGCATAGAATTGAAGCAGAAGTTCTTCATTCCAATGTTCCTTGTCAGTCACAAAGTTGAGCAGACCCACATCACGGAAGCAGTCAAGGGCTTCTTCAAGGCAAGGCAATCCAGCAATGGCTTCGCAGTCTAGACGCATATGAGGGAAAATGCGCCCCTGGTTGTATAAGATGCAAGAGTAGTAGATGCACTGCTGATAACTCCAGAATCGATCTGAGGAGATTCTTGGCCTTGTGTAGGGGTTCTTGTCATTGTCAAAGAATGTGTTGTGTGCCTTGAAGCCATTCAGATTAAACGATCCTGGTGAGGTTGTAGTACCTGGAAACCGTGGTAGCCTTGGCTTTGGCTTCTGGACCTGAGGCCTGTGCTCCACATGATAGTCAAAGTGAGGTCCTGGAGCAGGTGGAGGAACCAGAATTGGCCAGCGGACGGTAACAAGCTGACCACGATCATATGCTTGCTCGATGGTGTGTGGCCTTGGAGGAGGTACAGGAGCAGAGGCATTAGCTTCAGGCAGCGCATTTGCTTCAGGTGCTGCATTGGCTTCAGGTGCATTCACTTCTGGCACCACATTAGCTTCAGGAGCCACATTGGCTTCAGCCATGACAACGTCATTGGCTTTAGTGTTGATGTTGGTGGGCGCCTCAGTATTGGTAACCTGCACTTCAGGAGTTGGAGGGTCGGACACGTTCTCCTCGAGAACAACTTCAGGGTTGGACGGGGGTGTAGCAACACGTTCTTCTTCTCTTGGTTCTTCTTCTTGGTCATCAGCTGATCCGGCCGGAATATCTTCAGCCATTTTGGCTTCAGATTCAGGGATGTTCTGTCAGGACCTCGATCCTAAGTCACACCGATCTAGCATGTAACACATCATATCACTTTGCGGCCTCACGCACGGTATCCCCACGGGTGCCACCTTACCTGGCCAGAGACTGTTTGCGCCTTTTGCCTCACGTATATGATAGTGTCGCTAGCATCCATATGACAGAGAACCCGGGCCGACATGACTAGTTGTGAACCCAAAGTGGCACTAACTTATAGGGACATGCATACATGAATCAACCTCGAGCATGTCGGTCAACAGCGTATGAATCCGGGAACCCGGGCTGTAGCAGGCTAACAGGACTCCGGATGTCTCCGCGTGACATTTCCCCGAAGGGACAGACATAGGAACAAAGTGAATCACATGTCGGCCAGTCTAAGTGTTCCAGAGCAGTAGTGCTAGGCTAGTAGAACTCCGGTAAACCAGATTGTAGCGGACTACCAAGGCTTAGTGGAAGCACTAGACTAAATTTCCCCATAAGAGAGGCTACCAAGGATAAATAACTAGATTGTCAGATCCCACACATAGCAATACACATCACACGTACGCATAACATGCAAGTATGTGTTGTACAACATGGCATCACAACATAACTCAAACTCATATAGATAAAGGCCCAGAAGAGCCAAGTAGCATTCAATACAAACAGGGGTCTCATGACCCATCATTCAGAGCATACAAGCAACGGAAGCATTACATGTCTGAGTAGAGACAACTGCAAACAAAAAGGCTAAGAAGCCTGACTATCTACAAGACCCTCCCAAGGGTACAAGATCATAGCTGGGATACAAGCTACTCGTCGAAGTCACTACTGTAACCAACTGCAAAACATAAATAAGCAAACGTGAGTACGAAGGTACTTAGCAAGTCTTACATCAGAACTATCTACATATGCAACATTATGAAAAAAGGGGGTGATGGAGTTTTAACAGCAGCAAGCCAGCTTTGACTGAGTGGCTAACCTATACTACGAGTATCAGAAACTTCTTGAGGTGAGAAGACACACACGAGTCCACATATTCACCATATCAAAACTCCACTATGGATCTGTTCCCGTCTCCCTACGAGAAGGCCATCCATAGCACTCACGCTTATCTTGCGTATTTTAGAGTGTCCACTTCAAGTTGTCTATGTACTACATAAGTCCTCCAAGTTTCCGTTTCCGAGGAAAACGACTATTCGAATAGATAATGTTAACCCTACAGGGGTGTACTTCTTCACACACGCTCTTGCCACTTATCGCCTTGTAGACGTCATGTACCTCGGCAACCTTCAAGCGGAAGCCGGGCGAGGGTGTCGGCCACGACCTGACTAACCACACAGGTCTCTCGTCCAGGTTTATCTCCTATTCGAGTTCCATCCGCAAGGAGTTCCAGCCGAAGTCTCCAATACGGCCCCAAACGATGTGTGCAGGGTTCCCAAGCCCACCATCCGGGTGCCACTTGGTAAACCGTGCCACGGTGCCTCGTCTGTCCCAAGCCCGTCCCGTCAGACACCACCTGGTAGACAACTAGCACTACCTACAAACGCCAGAAACTAGTTGCAACTCCCGGACAGAGATCAGGTATATTAATAAGCCGAGAGGGGCCGGATAACCGGAACCCAATGTGTGGTAGTAACTGGACTTGGATAACATACACAGAACTCAGTGCTTAGGGACTGTTCCAATGAGACAACCCACCATGTACTCCTACATGGCCTCTCATCGATACCTTTACCAAAACGTGTTCACACACTTAGCCTTTATTGGTTGGACATGTTCACCACTCCGATTCATTCCCGATGAATCAGACCTGACACAACTCTAAGCATAGCTGGCATAATGAAAACAAGCATGGATGAGTAGGCACATCAAGGCTCAAGCAACTCCTACTCATGCTAGTGGGTTTCAACTATTTACTGTGGCAATGACAGGTCATGCAGAGGAATGGGTTCAACTACCGCAGCAAAAAGTAGCAGTTGAATTGTTGTTGTTCTAATGTAGTATAAGGAGCAGGAGCGAGAGAGTGGGATTTATCGAAATGCTCAATGGGCGTTCCTTGCCTGATAGATCAACGAAGGGGCACTGCTCCTCTGACAGGTACTCGGGAACACCTTCCGGAGTGGAACCTATCGAGAAGAAACGGTGCCGGCAATCAATACACAAACAAATGCAACAATATGATGCGTGAACATGACATGTGCAAATGCTAGTGTTTGGGCTAATGCAAGATGCTACGAAGTTGGTTGAAGCCCATTTGAATCAAACATTCAAATGCAATTCAAAATGAAGCATTTAAAATGCCCATATTATGTTTTCACTTATACAGAATGTATAAGTTGGTTTTTCATGCATGGAACAGGCATAAATGGATTCCTTGCATTTTTCTGATCATTTTTCATATATAAATTATTTCATTCTGAGCTACGGTTGAATTTCTATGAATTTTAGAAGTTTATATCATTTTCTGGAATTTCCTGGTTATTCTAATTTAAACTAAATCCAGAAAATGCATTACTGCGTCAGCACTACGTCAGCATGACGTAAGCGAGTCAACGGGGCAGCCCAGGTCAAACTGACCAGTGGGGCCCGCGTGTCAGTGGCTAACCAAACTAACCTAGTTTAGTTAGCACTAACCTCAGTTAAACTAATTAGTTTTAAACCTAAACTAGACTAATTAGCCGGGCAAGGCCCGCATGTCATAGACCCAGGGGAGGTCAAATCCCTTGGTCAACCGGGGCTAAACCACTGGCGGTCAAGGTGGTCAACCCACCGGCGTTTAGCCGCCGGCGAGGCCAAACGCGGCGGAGGCATGGGGAATCGCCCACAGGCGACCATTTGCATGGCGGAGAGGATCTACGTGACGAGGAGACTCGTCCGCGTCTAGTGGTGCTCATGGCAGCAGCTCTGGTGGCCTGAAACGACGGTAGCGGCGACTTGCGTTGTGGTCGGAGTTCGGGCGTCGAGCGAAACGGCGTTGCAGGGAACGGCAGGAGCCGCGGGTGGTCGCGGTCGACTCCTGGGAACGTGCTGAGCACGGTGGCGCGCTCGGTTACGGCTCTAGGTAACGGTGGCCACGGCGGCGACATGGACGGCGGCTGGAAGCTCACAGCTCCGGAGATTGGCATGGCTAGGGCGAGCAAAACACGCGGGGAGAAAGGGGAAGCGAAGAGGAGCTCACGGCGGAGCCGACGGTGGTCTTGGCGAGCTTGGGGAGGGGCTGACAATGATGGGAGGTCGCCGGCGATCTTGGGGCAGAGGCGGCAAGTATGGCGGTGCACAGGGTGATGTAGAGGGTTCGACATCGCGCGAGTTGACAAAGAGGCGCGGGGAATGGAGGCGGAGCTCCTAGGCATGTCCAGGGGGCGAGGGGGAGGCAGTGGCCGCGGTGGTGCTTGTCGGCGGCGACGGTAGCGCTTCGGCCGTCGCGGGAGAGGGTGACAAAGGAGAGGATGAGGGTGAGGGAGAGTGAGAGAGGCATGGGGGTGCATGACGACGCTGCAGGGGTCGCGGAGCAAGCAAGGAGGCAGGAGGTGGCCGAGCGCATGTGAAAGATCATTGATGTCGCCTAGAGGGGGGGTGAATAGGCGCTTTAAAATAATTACGGTTTAGGCTTGAACAAATGCGGAATAAACCTAGCGGTTAATTTGCCAAGCATAAAACCTAAAACAACTAGGCTCACCTATGTGCACCAACAACTTATGCTAAGCAAGATAAGCAACTATGAGATAGCAAGATATATGACAAAGAACAATATGGCTATCACAAAGTAAAGTGCATAAGTAACGGGCTCGGGTAAGAGATAACCGAGGCACACGGAGACGACGATGTATCCCGAAGTTCACACCCTTGTGGATGCTAATCTCCGTTTGGAGCGGTGTGGAGGCACAATGCTCCCCAAGAAGCCACTAGGGCCATCGTAATCTCCTCACGCCCTTGCACAATGCAAGATGCCGTGATTCCACTAAGGGACCCTTGAGGGCGGTCACCGAACCCATACAAATGGCAACCCTTGGGGGCGGTCACCGAACCCATACACTTTGGCAACCCTTGGGGCGGTCACCGGAACCCATCAAATTGCTCGGGGCGATCTCCACAACCTAATTGGAGACCCCGACGCTTGCCCGGAGCTTTACACCACAATGATTGAGCTCCAAACACGAACAACCGTCTAGGGCGCCCAAGCACCCAAGAGGAACAATCTCAAGGGTACCAAGCACCCAAGAGTAATAAGCTTCTCAACTTGTAACTTCCACGTATCACGTGGAGAACTCAAACCGATGCACCAAATGCAATGGCAAGGGCACACGGAGTGCCCATGTCCTTCTCTCTCAAATCCCACTGAAGCAACTAATGCTAGGGAGGAAAATGAGAGGAAGAACAAGAAGGAGAACACCAAGAACTCCAAGATCTAGATACAAGGGGTTCCCCTCACCTAGAGGAGAAAGTGATTGGTGGAAACGTGGATCTAGATCTCCTCTCTCTTTTCCCTCAAAAACTAGCAAGAATCCATGGAGGGATTGAGAGTTAGCAAGCTCGAAGAAGGTCAACAATGGGGGAAGAACACGAGCTCAAAGGATAAGGTTCATTGGGGAAGAAGACCCCCTTTTATTGGAGGGGGAAAATCCAACCGTTATGTGCTCAGCCCGCACACGGGCGGTACTACCGCTCCATGAGCGGTACTATCGCTCAGGCGGAAGAAACAGGGAAAAGGAGCAACAAAACATGAACCTTGGGGTGGTAGTACCGCAGGAGACACCGGTACTACCGCTGGGTTAAGCGGTACTACCGCTCCCTTCGGCGGTACTGCCGCGCAGAACGAAGGGTAAAGGGAAAGAGGGTACCGGGCGGTACTACCACGGAGGAAGGGCGGTACTGCCACTAAGGAGCGGTACTACCGCACTACTGCCGCAGCGAGGTACCGCACAATCCGACACAGAAAAAGACCCCTTGAATCGACGCGGTAGGGACCTGGTAAGCCAGCGGTAGTACTGTTGCGGAGTCACCGCCGGTACTACAGCTGCGGAGCGGTATTGCCGCTTGGGACCCCTCAGCGGTACTACCGCTGGGTACCATGGTACTACCGCTGGGACCCTGACAAAAACCACACTCAAGAAAACAAGAACTGCCATAACTTCTGCATATGAGCTCCGAATTGAGCAAACTCAAGCTTGTTGGAAACAAGACGATGAGTAGCATCAAAACAAAAAGAGGCAGGGGAGGTATGCCTAACAAAAAGAGGAGTGAAACCTCCAACCGAGAAGAACCGGCAAAATCTCCAACATGGAAAACATCATAGAAGATGCAAGCGAACTCCATTTTCGATGAACTCAAGCTTGTCAACAAGATGACCATAAGCTCTAAGACTCACAAAGAGAACCAAACAAGAACCAAGAAAGATGATGCAAGGATGCAATGGTTTGAGCTCTCTACAAACGATACGATCAAGCTACTCATCGAGAGCCCCCCTTGATAGTACGGCAATCGATCCTATAACCCGGTCTCCCAACTACCATCATGAGACTGGTAAAATAGAAAACCTATCAAGGGCAAACTTTTGCCTTGCACATGGTCCACTTCAGCTAGATGATGACAATCTTGACTCCCTCAAGTTGGACCACCTTTCTTGATTGTGTTGACTCGATGTAGACTAGTTGATTGCTCCCCATTCTCCACTATGGGTGAGCCACTCTTCCGCACATCTTCACAAGTCCATTATCACCACAAAGGATTCAAGCATTTGATCTCTTCGTGATGCTCCACTTGAACTTGCACACCGCAACCTAACCCCACAAAGAACTCTCACGAAGACCATGGGTTAGTACACAAAGCGTAATTGGCAATTCTTACCATACCATGGGATCACTTGATCCCTCTCGGTACATCTTCTGCGCTTTGTGAGTTGATCAACTTGATTCACTCTTGACTTAGTCTTGATCAACCTTAAACCTTTCCAATTCTCTTCATTTGGATGATGTCTTGAAGGTAGACATGAATGATCACACAATCTTCTTCTTCAAGACATGCTTGCAATAAGCTCAACTCTCACATGACCAATCTTTGGATAATTCCTTGAATAACACCTTGGTCGACACAAACTCTCCTTGAAATCAACACATGTACTCCAAGAAAATCCTATGGACAAAACCTTCAAATATAACTCAAGGCAACCATTAGTCCATAGAGATTGTCATCAATTACCAAAACCAAACATGGGGGCACCGCATGTTCTTTCAGCATGGCCGCATGCGGCGAGCACGTGCTCGGCGTCCTCCTGGCGCGGTGGAGACGATGACTTCCAGGGCCAGCTGGCTGGGCTGGCCAGCTGGGCCGCACAGTGCCAGGCCTCAGGTAAGTGGCCCAGGTAAGTTTTCCCATTTTTTGTTTTCTTTTCTATTTCTGACATTTATTTTTTACTTAAAATAAATACTAGCACAATTATAAAAATGTTGAGATTCCTTGTGACCGCTAGTTATAATATACCAGAAGCCCTCACCAATTTCCAACATTTTTGGAGCCTTGAAAATATTTATATTATTTTAAACAGCTCCAATTCAAATACATATGGGTTCATTCAAAAATCCAAAATCTTTAGCAAAAATGTGCATCACCTCTGGTTGTTGTTTGCAACATTTTCCAAAGACCATGAACATTTTTGAAGAGCATTTTGGGTTCATTGAAATTCCATTTTTAATTTGAATCTATTTGAATTTGCTTTCGTGCTAGGGATTCAAACATTCCCCAATTCAATTTCATTTGAAACTTAAACATGATGCACAAAGCAAGCCTAGATCGTACCAGAATTAGGGATGTGACAACTCGCCCACACTCAAAAGAATCTCGTCCCGAGATTCAAGAGTCGGCGGAAAGAAAGCGGGGTACTCAAGTCGAAGATGATCTTCTTGCTCCCAAGTAGCTTCTCTCTCGGAATGATGAGACCACGGAACCTTGAGAAACTTGATGTTATGACATCGAGTGACACGCTCTGCTAGATCAAGAATACGAACAGGGTACTCTCAATATGTGAGGTTATCTTGGAGATGAAGCGTTTCGTGGTCCACTCCGCGGATGGGATCTGAGAAGCAACGCATGAGTTGAGAGACGTGGAAGACGTCATGAAGTCGATAAAGATGTGGGGGTAGTTCCAACTTCTAGGCAACCTCTCCTCGTTTAGCGACAATGCGAAAAGGACGAATGTAACGAGGAGCCAACTTGCCCTTGATACCGAAACGATGGGTACCCTTCAAAGGATTAACCCGAAGGTAAGCCTTGTCACCAACTTCATAACGAGATTTGGCTGTTTTCAAATTCTCACGAATAATGCGAACTTGATCTTCTGCTTCCTGAATCATATCCGGCCCAAAGAATTGTCTTTCACCGGTTTCTGACCAGTTCAAAGGTGTTCGACATCTTCGTCCATAGAGAATATCAAAAGGAGCTTTCTTAAGACTAGATTGATAGCTATTGTTATAAGCAAACTCGGCGAAAGGAAGACACTTCTCCCAATCCATACCGAATGAGATAACACAAGCTCTAAGCATGTCTTCGAGAATTTGGTTGACCCTTTCCACCTGACCACTTGACTGAGGGTGGAAAGCGGTACTGAAAGAAAGATGGGTTCCCATGGCATTCTGGAAACTTTCCCAGAAATGAGAGGTGAAAAGACTGCCACAGTCTGAATTGATCTCTAGTGGAACACCATGGAGTGACACTATTCGGGAGATATATAAGTCAGCGAGCTGACTAGCAGTGATACTCTCTCGAATAGGTAGGAAGTGAGCCACTTTGGAAAGATGATCAATGACTACGAATATAACATTATTTCCTTTCTTGGTCCTGGGAAAGCCGGTGATGAAGTCCATACCAACTTTGTCCCATTTCCACTCGGGAATAGCTAAAGGTTGAAGGGTGCCAGCAGTTCTGATAGAGGCGGGGGTGTCCCGATCTTTCGATGAGATGATAACTATCGATTTGGTGAAGATGACTTTGATGATCCGACTACAAACGTGCATGACGTTGCGCCTTAGCAATCGCTAAACCAACTCCGAAAGGTTATTGACCACGCTGGAGCACAATCAACCTGACCACGAAGGTCTATTCCTGCAAGCAATCGAAGAACAAGCAAGAATATGATAAAAGCAATCTGAATATTGCGAGTATATATGAAGTATTGATAAAGGTGGGGATCCGTAAGCGGTCTTGGTCTGGTGTTGGACACAAACGAAGTACACGAAGTTGCAATGGCTAACTTTTAACTAAACAAATCCCCCAGGAAAAGCTACTAGATGGATCTACTTATATAGGAGCAAGGGGTGGCGGCCAAGGAGGTGGGAGGACGTCCCAAGGCAGCCTAAAACTAAATCTAGGTCGTACAAGGCCAATGGGCCCAAGTGGAGGTGATGTAACACCTTTGGACTTGTAGTTTGACTCGGATTCTGCTGCAGCATCAGATTGTTTCGTCCACAACTCAACGCTCCGGACGAATTTGAAGGTGATTCCAATTGGGTTGGAAAGTTCACGAAATCTAGTTTCCAACAAAAAAAGAATCACCCAATTCGGAGTCCGTATGAAAAACTTGTGTCCGTTTTGAGTCAGGTGTGTCTGTGCAGTCCGAATCTGAATCCAGAACGTGAGAGACTTGGACTCTATCTTCTCTTGGGCCAAAAGTGACGTGAGAGAACTTTTTGGACAGCAAATAAACATCTCTTTCTTCCTTATCTTCATATGTGGATTGTACAAATGTCCCATACACCTGCAATTAGACAAAACACAAAAGTGTGTGAAGTATTTTTGTTCTGGATAACATAAATAGATTATTGAATAGTTTGTACTAGAAATCACCTGACAAATATGCATATATGCAATATTTTTGGTCATATCCAAGGTAGTCATGTCCTCATCAAGTTCTTTGATGCTCTGCCTTAACATGACGACAAACGTCATAGTTAGCAATATACTGAGCGATTTCTCTCTTCATCCTAGTCCACCAGAACCTCTGGCATAGGTCCTGATACATCTTTGTACTACCGGGATGAATCGTGAGAGGAGATTCATGGGCCTCCTTAAGGATCAGTTGCTGCATCTGTTGACATTTGGGAACCACCAAACGGTTTCCAAAGTAAACAACACCTCGTTCATCCATAGAGAAACAGCCAGCAACTCCCTTGGAAATATTTTTCTTGATCCGGGAGATTCCTGTATCATGCTTCTGAGCCTCTATGATTTGATCCGTAAGGGTAGGTTTCGCCACCAAGGTAGAAAGGGAACCATGAGGAGCTATGTGAAGGTTAAGCTTACAGAATTCCTCATGGAGGGGTGGTTGACATTGTTGCAACATGAGGTTGTTGCAATAGGATTTACGACTTAAATCATCAGCCATGACATTGGCTTTGCCTAGGGTGTAGGTGATTCCTAAGTCGTAATCTGAGATCGACTCCAACCAACATCTTTGTCTAAGATTCAGATTCGGTTGGGTGAAGATATACTTGAGAGCCTGATGGTCAGTGTAGATTTCGCAACTGTTACCAAGAAGGTAATGCCGCCAAGTCTTAAGTGCATAGACCACGGCTGCAAGCTCTAGATCACGTGTAGGATATTTTTCCTCATGTGGATGCAACTGTCGAGATGCATAGGCAATCACATGAAGATCCTGCATAAGAATGCAACCTAGTCCTTGACGCGAAGCGTCGCAATAGATAACAAAGTCTTTAGTGAAATCCGGTGGCACGAGTATGGGCGCAGAAATCAGGCGTCTTTTCAGTTCCTGAAAACTATGCTCACACTATGGGGTCCACTCAAACCTTTTATCTTTCTTGAGAAGTTCCGTGAGGGGTTTGGCCACTTTGGAGAAGTTTTCAATGAAGCGGCGACAATAACTGGCTAGACCAAGGAAACTCCTAACTTGTTTGACCGTTTCGGGTGGATTCCAATCGAGAACGGCTTTAACTCTCTCGGGATTGACAGCAATGCCCTTACCAGAGATCATGTGTCCTAGATAGGTCACTTCTGGCAACCAAAATTCACACTTGGAGAACTTGGCATAAAGGTGGTGCTCTCTGAGTTTTTCTAACACAAGTCTAAGTTGTTCGGCATGCTCTTCCTCGTTCTTCGAGTAAATAAGAATATCATCGAGGTAAACCACGACGAACTTATCTAAGTACTCCATAAAGATCGAGTTCATCAAGCGGGAGAAAGTAGCTGGAGCATCGGTTTGGCCGAAAGACATCATGGTGTACTCGTATTGACCATAACGAGTGACAAAGGCCGTTTTGGGGATGTCCCCGTTTCTGATTTTGATTTGGTGGTAGCCTAACCTCAAATCCATCTTAGAAAAGACTGAGGATCCACTGAGCTGATCATACAGGTCGTTAATCCTGGGGAGCGGATACTTGTTCTTTATCGTGATCAAATTAATAGGACGATAATCTACAACCAACCGATCCGTACCATCCTTCTTCTTGACGAAGAGGACATGACAAGCCCAAGGAGAAGAACTGGGATGGATGAAACCCTTTGCAAGGACTCATCAAGTTGTTTCTTAAGCTTGGCTAACTCCAAAGGTGCCATCTTGTATGGTCTCCTAGAGATTGGAACAGTTCCTGTGATAAGTTCTATGACAAACTCTACATCTCTGTCAGGTGGGACACCTGGCAGTTCTTCTGGAAAGACATCCGGGAAGTCATGGACTACCGGAATATCTTCAAGGTCTGGAAGAGGGCTGGAATAAGAGAATAGAGTTGACGCCCTGCAACTCTAGTGGAGACAGTGACTATTTTGCCAAATGGATGTGTAAGTTGAACAGATCTAGTGTAACAATCGATCTTGGCATGATGAGCTGTCATCCAGTCCATGCCCAAGATGATTTTAATATCTGAAGACTTGAGAGATATCAAAGAAGCAAGGAATACCAGTCTGTCAACAAGGATTTCATTACCATGGCTTACCTTGGAGGTTTGCCATTTGGAACCAGGAGTCTGGATTATTAGTGGAGTTGGCATATCACAAAATGACATGTCGTGCAACCGAGCATAACCTTCAGATATGAAGGATTGAGATGCTTCAGTATCAAACAGAACTGAACCTGGGTGACAATTGACAAGAAGCATTCCCAATACGACGTCAGGATCATCTTGAGCTTCTAAAGCTGAGACGTGGTGCACACATGCTCGTTCAGTGGTGGCTGGCTTGGTACTGATCATCTTGCCTGATGGATTTTCACATGCAACAGACCACTCAGACTGGGGTGGAATATAACTGGACTGAGGGCAGTCACGTGCATAGTGTCCTGGTTCTCCGCAGGTGAAGCAAGTTCCTGAGGTAGGACATGGACCTACTTTGACAAGTGGTCCATTAATAGGCCTGGGTGGAGCACGTTGCAGAGCTGGGTGAGGCGCCACATCGGATGGCCTCGGTGCATATCCAGGTGGGAGAGCTGAGTTCGGAATCCAAATCCGTCGCTTCTGAGAGCCAGAGCGGGAGGAAGAACCCAGATCAAGGTTGTGCTTACGAGACTCCTCGTAAGTGAGCTGAGTTGTCTCTGCATTAATTGCCTTGTTCACAAGAGCCTGGAAAGTATCACAATGATGTAGGTGGAGATCACGATGCAACTTAGGGTTGAGACCCTTCCGGAACCTAGCCTGCTTCTTGGCGTCCGTGGACACTTCTTCTGTAGCATAGCGGGCGAGGTTTCCAAACTCTCTACTGTAAGCATCAATAGGCAGATTACCCTGGGTAAAACTACAGAAATCTTCCCTCTTGCGGTCAATGAGAGCTGAGGAATGTGGTGCTCACGAAAAGCCTCGATGAAATCCTTCCAGGTAGGAATCTAGCCAGCTGGAAGCATAGCCTCATAGCTCTGCCACCAAATACTAGCAGGACCTTCCAGGTGATAGGTAGCATAGGTGACCTTGTCACCTTCAGCCACGTTCGCAAAACACAGCTTAAGAGTGATGCTTTAGAGCCAGTCATCTGCATCGAGTGGCTCAATGGAATGATGGAAGGTGGGTGGTTTCAGACCAGAAGTCGGTGATGGAAACCAACTTCTTACGCTGATGTGCGGTGTTCTGCTCAATCTGTGCCAGCAAGCAGTTAGTCTCATGCTTGTTCCTCTCGGATGCTAACAAGAACTCTGACATCAAAGGCTGGTCAGGAGGATCCTCATCCCTACCATCTCCGTGGTTCTTGCTATGAGCAACTGAACCTCGGTTAGCAGACGACATCCTGGCACAGAAACCAAGGAAACAAGGATGGAATTAGCATTGACATAAGGATGCGAAATGTAATGCAAAAGCATTGGAAACTCTTGAAATCCTAGGACAATTTCGGCAGCATAACGGCTGTAAATGCTCAAAAAGGATTTTGAGACATTCATCAAAGGAATAGCATAATCACTCAGCGTCATAATATCAAGGTTCTGGGTCAAACTGATGACACACGGAAGTAGTAGAACTGTATAGAGACACACACCCAACAATCCTTAGACTTTACGGTTTAGTAACACGTCATCCTGAGAGATAGAGGAGAAGCCTAGTCCTCAACCCTCGTAGAAAAGAAGAGGCTGACTCAGAAAGAATGACATGAGGTAAAGGAGTAAAAAGAGCCTTACGTTCCCTTCCACAATCAATTCCCTTATATAACTAAAGCATTTCTACACTCAACTTCGACCAGTTTGGCTTGGTAATCCTACAGTCAGTCAAGCTTTGATACCAACGCTGTTGGGACCCCGATCCTAAGTCACACCGATCTAGCATGTAATACATCATATCACTTTGCGGCCTCACGCACGGTATCCCCACAGGTGCCACCTTACCTGGCCCGGGACCGTTTGCGCCTTTTGGCTCACGTATATGATAGTGTCGCTAGCATCTATATGACAGAGAACCCGGGCCGACATGACTAGTTGTGAACCCAAAGTGGCACTAACTTACAGGGACAGGCATACATGAATCAACCTCGAGCATGTCGGTCAATAGCGTATGAATCCGGGCTGTAGCAACTGGGCTAACAGGAATCCGGGAACCCGGGCTGTAGCAGGCTAACAGGACTCCGGATGTCTCCACGTGACATTTCCCCTAAGGGACAGACACATGAACGAAGTGAATCACATGCCGGCCAATCTAAGTGTTCCGGAGCAGTAGTGCTGGGCTAGCAGGACTCCGGTAAACCGGGCTGTAGCGGACTACCAAGGCTCAGTGGAAGCACTAGACTATATTTCCCCATAAGAGAGGCTACCAAGGATAAACAACTAGATTGTCGGATCCCACACATAGCAATACACGTCACACGTACACATAACATGCAAGTATGTGTTGTACAACATGGCATCACAACATAACTCAAACTCATATAGATAAAGGCCCATAAGAGGCACGTAGCATTCAATATAAACATGGGTCTCATGACACATCATTCAGAGCATACAAGCAACAGAAGCATTACATGTCTGAGTACAGACAACTTCAAAAGAAAAAGGCTGAGAAGCTTGACTATCTACAAGACCCTCCCAAGGGTACAAGATCATAGCTGGGATACAAGCTACTCGTCGAAGTCACTAGTGTAACCAACTGCAAAACATAAATAAGCAAACGTGAGTACGAAGGTACTCAGCAAGTCTTACATCAGAACAATCTACATATGCAACATTACGAACAAAGGGGGTGGTGGAGTTTTAACAGCAGCAAGCCAGCTTTGACTGAGTGGCTAACCTATACTATGAGTATCAGAAACTTCTTGAGGTGAGAAGATGCACACGAGTCCACATATTCACCATATCAAAACTCCACTATGGATCCGTTCCTGTCTCCCTACGAGAAGGCCATCCATAGCACTCACGCTTATCTTGCGTATTTTAGAGTATCCACTTCAAGTTGTCTATGTACTACATAAGTCCTCCAAGTTTCCATATCCGAGGAAAACGGCTATTCGAATAGATAATGTTAACCCTGCAGGGGTGTACTTCTTCACACACTCTCTCGCCGCTTATCGCCCTGTACACGTCATGTACCTCGGCAACCTTCAAGCGGAAGCTGGGCGAGGGTGTTGGCCATGACCTGACTAACCACACAAGTCTCTCGTCCGGGTTTATCACCTATTCGAGTTCCATCCGCAAGGAGTTCCGGCCGAACTCTCTAGTACGGCCCCAAACGATGTGTGCAGGGTTCCCAAGCCCACCATCCGGGTGCCCCTTGGTACACCCTGCCATGGTGCCTAGTCTGTCCCAAGCCCGTCCCGTCGGACACCACCTGGTAGACAACTAGCACTACCTACAAACGCCAGAAACTAGTTGCAACTCCTGGATAGAGATCAAGTAGATTAATAAGCCGAGAGGGGCCGGATAATCGGAACCCAATGTGTGGTAGTAACTGGACTTGGATAACATACACAGAAATCAGTGCTTAGGATAGTTCCAATGAGACAACCCACCATGTACTCCTACATGGCCTCTCATCGCTACCTTTACCAAAACGTGTTCACACACTTAGCCTTTATTGGTAGGACATGTTCACCACTCTGATTCATTCCCGATGAATCAGACCTGACACAACTCTAAGCATAGTTGGCATAAAGAAAACAAGCATGGATGAGTAGGCACATCAAGGCTCAAGCAACTCGTACTCATGCTAGTGGGTTTCAACTATTTACTATGGCAATGACAGGTCATGCAGAGGAATGGGTTCAACTACCGCAGCAAAAAGTAGCAGTTGAATCGTTGTTGTCCTAATGCCGTATAAGGAGCAGGAGCGAGAGAGTGGGATTTATCAAAATGCTCAAGGGGGGTTGCTTGCCTGATAGATCAACGAAGGGGCACTGCTCCTCTGACAGGTACTTGGGAACACCTTCCGGAGTGGAACCTATCAAGAATAAATGGTGCCGACAATCAATACACAAACAAATGCAACAATATGATGCATGAACATGACATGTGCAAATGCTAGTGTTTGGGCTAATGCAACATGCTACCAAGTTGGTTGAAGACCATTTGAATCAAAGATTCAAATGCAATTCAAAATGAAGCATTTAAAATGCCCATATTATGTTTTCACTTATACAACATGTATAAGTTGGTGTTTCATGCATGGAACTGGCATAAATGGATTCCTTGCATTTCTCTGATCATTTTTCGTATATATAAATTATTTCATTCTGAGCTATGGTTGAATTTCTATGAATTTTAGAAGTTTATATCATTTTGTGGAATTTCCTGGTTATTCTAATTTAAACTAAATCCAGAAAATGAATTACTGCGTCAGCACTACGTCAGCATGAAATAAGCGAGTCAACGGGGTAGCCCAGGTCAAACTAACCAGTGGGGCCCGCGTGTCAGTGGCTAACTAAACTAACCTAGTTTAATTAGCACTAACCTAGGTTAAACTAATTAGCTTTAAACCTAAACTAGACTAATTAGCCGGGCGGGGCCCGCATGTCATAGACCCAGGGGAGGTCAAATCCCCTGGTCAACCGGGGCTAAACCACCGGCGGTCAAGGCGGTCAACCCGCAGGTGTTTAGCCACCGGCGAGGCCAAACGCAGCGGTGCTCACGGCAGCAGCTCTGGTGGCCTAAAACGACGGCGGCGGCGACTTGTGCGGCGGCCGGAGTTCAGGCATCGAGCGAAACGGTGTTGCAGGTAACGGCAGGAGCCGCGGGTGGTCACGGTCGACTGCTGTGAACGTGCTGAGCACGGTGGCATGCTCAGTTACGGCTCTAGGTGACGGTGGACATGGCGGCGACATGGACGCCGGCTGGAAGTTCACGGCTCCGGCGATTGGCGTGGCTAGGGCGAGCAAAACGCGTAGGGAGAAAGGGGAAATGAAGAGGAGCTCACGGCGCAGTCAACGATGGTCTTGGCGAGCTCGAGGAGGGGCTGACGATGATTGGAGGTTGCCGGTGATCTCAGAGCAGAGGCGGCAAGGATGGCGGTGCAGAGGGTTCGGCGTCGCGCGAGTTGACGGAGAGTCGCGGGGAATGGAGGCGGAGCTCTTGGGCATGTCCAGGGGCGAGGGGGAGGCAGTGGCCACGGTGGTGCTTGTCGGCGGCGACGGCAGCGCTTCGGCCGTCGCAGGAAAGGGTGACAGAGGAGAGGACGAGGGCGAGGGAGAGTGAGAGAGGCATGGGGGGTGCATGACGACGCTGCAGGGGTCGCGGAGCAAGCAGGGAGGCAGGAGGTGGCCGGGCGTGTGGCCGCGTGCGGCGAGCGCGTGCTCGGCATCCTCCTGGCGCGATGGAGATGACGACTGGCAGGGCCAGCTGGGCCGCACAGTGCCAGGCCTCAGGTAAGTGGCCCAGGTAAGTTTTCCCATTTTTTGTTTTCTTTTCTATTTCTGACATTTGTTTTTGACTTAAAATAAATACTAGCACAATTATAAAAATGTTGAGATTCCTTGTGACCACTAGTTATAATATACAAGAGGCCCTCACCAATTTCCAACATTTTTGGAGCCTTCAAAATATTTATATTATTTTAAACAGCTCCAAAATGTTTAGCAAAAATGTGCATCACCTCTGGTTGTGGTTTGCAACATTTTCCAAAGACCATGAACATTTTTGAAGAGCATTTTGGGTTCATTGAAATTCCATTTTTAATTTGAATCTATTTGAATTTGCTTTGGTTCTAGGGTTTGAAACATTCCCCAATTCAATTTCATTTGAAACTTAAACATGGCACAAAGCAATCCTAGATCATACCAGAACTAGGGATGTGACATGTTCTCAGTAGGAGAGGCTTCAGGAAAGACTTCGCGTGAAATGGATTGGTGCTCTTATCCTTCTGGAACACTTGACAACGTGACCTGTGGCCTTGGTCCTTTGCGAAGCCTGTGAAACGCTGGCGACGCCTGTGGAGATGGAGTTGGTTGGGCCTCAAGGTCTTCATCGTCAATCACGGGAGTGGTGACCTGGGTTGGGGGAGTAACTGGTGTTTCTTCATCATGAGGGGATTCTTGAGGGTGATCAGCCCATGAGTCATCCTGAGCAATTGGCGTCAATGGACAACCAATGCTGATGAGTTCGCTGTTGTGAGAACAGGCGATGATACCACATTGTGTTCGATCTGAGGATGGACTTCATCATCTTCAACATTGTCTTGATGACCAATGTCTTCAGCTATGGTGGAGTCAACAACTGGAATGTCTTCAACTACCGGAGCCTCTGTGGAAGCAGGCTCATGAACGATCAACTGGCGCTCACGATGTTCAGACGCAGGACGAGCCACTGAGATTGGCTCAACAACAAGGGGCTCTGTGGGAGCAGCCCGGTCTCTCTTCTTTGTCTTTCTCTTCTTGGTTGGCGGAGCGTCATCAGTGGTGTGCTTGGTCTTGCGCTTGCGGGCTTCAGCTTCAGCTGCCCTTGTTTTCTTGAGTTCCGAAGCCACTGTGGGGACCTTAGGCTTCGAGCCTGTCATACTGGACGGGAAGACAATGCAAGGATCTTCCTGCCTTGATGCTTCTGGTTGGGCCACAGCAGGCTTCTTCTTCTTCTTGGCAGCCATTCTGGGTCGATGCCTGGTCGCCCCAAAGCCTTGCACTTTTCAGCTTCATTGTAGCCTTGAACACATGTGGCAGCAAGATTCTTCATGCGCTCACGAGAACCTTTGCTTCTTCTCGTTTCTTGTGAAACGTCTCCTTGAGCTCATGCATCATGACCTTGAAGTTTTGAATGTCTTCAACATTGAGCTTGGCCATGTGCTTCTTGAACTGAGCCTTTTCATAATCAATCTTGTGCTTCAACTCAACAATCTTCTATGCAAGAGCCAGCTCAGGAGCAATGGCTCCATGGAAAGAGACGTTGAGGCCAATTGGGAGCTGAAGGTCATCAAAACTGAGATCTGGGCTGTCAAACCACTCATCAATAAACTTGTACAGGATCTCCACATCAAAGAGGGGAAGATCATTGAACATTTCCGCCTCTTGCTTGCTCTTTATGAATTGCTCAGGAGCATTGAGGGAGTCCTGGATTAGGGGGTGTCCGGATAGCCGGACTATACCTTCGTCCGAACTCCTGGACTATGAAGATACAAGATTGAAGACTTCGTCCCGTGTCCAGAAGGGACTTTCCTTGGCGTGTCAGGCAAGCTTGGCGATATGGATATGTAGATCTCCTACCATTGTAACCGACTCTGTGTAACCCTAGCCCTCTCTGGTGTCTATATAAACCGGAGAGTTTTAGTCCGTAGGACGAACAACAATCATACCATAGGCTAGCTTCTAGGGTTTAGCCTCTCTGATCTCGTGGTAGATCTACTCTTGTACTACCCATATCATCAATATTAATCAAGCAGGACATAGGGTTTTACCTCCATCAAGAGGGCCCGAACCTGGGTACAACATCGTGTCCCCTGCCACCTGTTACCATCCGGCCTAGACGCACAGTTCGGCACCCCCTACCCGAGATCCGCCGGTTTTGACACCGACATTGGTGCTTTCATTGAGAGTTCCTCTGTGTCGTCACTTTTAGGCCCAATGGCTTCTCCGATCATGAACAGCGATGCAATCCAGAGTGAGACTTTTCTCCCCGGATAAATCTTCGTATTCGGCGGCTTTGCACTGCGGGCCAATTCGCTTGGTCGTCTAGAGCAGATCGAAAGCTACGCCCCTGGCCATCAGGTCAGATTTGGAAGTTTGAACTACACGGCCTACATCCGCGGAGACTTGATCTTCGACGGATTCGAGCCACAACCGAGCGCGCTGCACTGTCACGATGGGCACGATTTAGCTCTGCGGCCGAACAGTGCCCTGGAGGCCGCACCTGTGTCCGCTCTGACCCCTAGCTCGGAGCCGATCACACCAACCGAGGATGGGTGGTTAGACACCGCCTCGGGGGCTGCAATCTCTACGGCGATCGAGCCGAACACCTGCTGTCGGGGATATACCCCGCGGCATAAACCGGCCGGAAGTATGACCCGGCCGGACTTGGCGGTTTAATTAAGACCCGGTTGACACTTGGCGATTCACTGGCGACCCGCCCTGACCAGACGGTTTACAAGCAACCTGCGTGAACATTATGACTCACTGGTAACCCGGCGGGCAGGACAGACGGATGACAAGGCCCAAGGCTCAGAAGGCCGCTTTATGCTAATGGTGGGCCGGTTTAAGAGAAAAGGTGTATTTCCCTTACAAGGAGTCAAGACCCGGACTTGTATCCGGTTTGTATTAGAAGATAGACTAGTCCTAATCCTAATAGGACTCCACATGTAACCCGCCCCTTCAACATATATAAGGAGGGGCAGGGCTCCCCAAAAGGGAGAAGAGGGACAAGTTCCACAAGTTGGACAAGTTAGGTTTAGACAATAGCTCTTGAGATAGAGCACACTTGTAACCGTGATCATCATCATCAATATCAATGAAGCAGGATGTAGGCTTTTACCTCCACCGTGAGGGGCCGAACCTGGGTAAAACATCGCGTCTCTCGTCTCGCTCAACCCCTCTTAAGCTACCACATAGATGTGTTGGCCTCGCGACTAAGTCCTCACACTAGGACATCTGCCGTGACAAATCCACGACACCAGCCCTATTCTCTGTGAAGCCCGTGACTCCAAAGAGCCGGACTCCTCTCCAGACCCCGCGCCCCGACCGATGGGCGCCGATCATGGAGTTCACCGCCACGGACATCTTTCAGCACTCGCCCTTCGGCGATATTCTAAATTCACTAAAGTCTCTCTCTTTGTTAGGAGAGCCCTTGCCGGACTATGGTCAGCAAGGTTGGGATGCGGATGATGAAGAAATTCAAAGCCCACCCACCACCCACTTCATAGCCACTGTCGATGATTTAACCGACATGCTCGACTTCGACTCCGAAGACATCGACAGTATGGACGCCGATGCAGGAGATGATCAAGAACCAGCGCCTATAGGGCACTAGAAAGCCACCTCGTCGTATGATATATACATGGTGGACACCCCAAAAGAAGGTAATGGCGATGGAACAGCAGAGGATGACCCCTCCAAGAAGCAGCCTAAGCGCCGGCGTCAGCGGCGCCACTCTAAATCCCGCCAAAACAAAAACGGTGATTCCGGCACGGGGGATAATAACACCCCGGACAGTGCCGAAGACAACCACCTCCAGCAAAATT
Source organism: Triticum dicoccoides (assembly GCF_002162155.2). Taxonomy (NCBI): domain Eukaryota; kingdom Viridiplantae; phylum Streptophyta; class Magnoliopsida; order Poales; family Poaceae; genus Triticum; species Triticum dicoccoides. The sequence goes on along the minus strand of NC_041382.1, from coordinate 365,543,028 downwards.
CAGCACAGGAGGATAGAGAAGCCAGCCCTCATGAGAGAGCGGCAGACAGAGAGGTCGAGGACGATAATTATATGCCTCCCTCCGAAGACGAGGCAAGCCTCGACGACGACGAATTTGTCATGCCGGAGGATCCCGTCGAACAAGAGCGTTTCAAACGCAGGCTTATGGCCACGGCGAGCAGCCTCAAGAAAAAACAGCAAGAACTTAGAGCTGATCAAGATTTGCTAGCCGACAGATGGACTGAAGTTCTTGCGGCCGAAGAGTATGAACTCGAACGCCCCTCCAAGAGCTACCCAAAGCGTAGGTTGCTACCATATTTGAGGAGGAAGCACCTAAACCTACATCACCAACGCATGATGCGGCTGACCGGCCACCCCTTGGCCGCGACAGAGAGGCCTCTCGGCCCTCCACTCAAGCCGCACCCCGGCGCCGCCCAAAAACTATAAAGGCATGGGAAAATGCGCCAGACCTACGAGATATATTGGAGGACAAGGCAAGGCAAACAAGATCGATCTACGGATCATGTGGGTGCCCCACGGCACGAGACGGTACTCATCACGCCGGATACAGTAAATCTGGCCGGTCCGAACATAGTAGACAAAGCTCGTTTGAGCTGCGTCATGATGTAGCCCAATACAGAGGTGCCGCACAACCACTATGCTTCACAGATGAAGTAATGGATCATCAAATCCCCGAGGGTTTCAAACCCGTGAACATCGAATCATACGATGGCACAACAGATCCTGCGGTATGGATCGAGGACTATCTCCTTCATATCCACATGGCCCACAGTGATGACCTACACGCCATCAAATACCACCCACTCAAGCTTAAAGGACTAGCCCGACATTGGCTTAACAGCTTGCCATCAGAATCAATTGGTTGTTGGGAGGACCTGGAAGCCGCACTCCTCGACAATTTCCAGGGCACTTATGTGCGACCACCAGACGCCGATGACCTAAGCCACATAATTCAGCAGCCAGAGGAATCGGCCAGACAATTCTGGACACGGTTCCTAACCAAGAAAAATCAAATCGTCGACTATCCGGACGCAGAGGCCCTAGCAGCCTTCAAGCATAACATCTGCGATGAGTGGCTTGCACGGCACCTAGGACAGGAAAAGCCGAAATCTATGGTAGCCCTCACGACACTTATGACCCGCTTTTGCGCGGGAGAAGACAGCTGGCTAGCTCGCAGCAATAACATGACCAAGAGCCCTGGTAATTCGGATACCAAGGACAGCAGTGGCAGGTCGCGTCGCAACAAGCAAAAGTGCCGCATTAACGGCGACAATGCTGAGGATACGGCATTTAATGCCGGATTCAAAGGCTCTAAACCCGGTTAACGGAAAAAGCCATTCAAAAGAAATACTCCGGGCCTGTCCAGTTTGGACCCAATATTTGACCGCTCATGCCAGATACATGGCACCCCCGAAAAACCAGCCAATCACACCAACAGGGATTGTTGGGTGTTCAAGCAGGCAGGCAAGTTAAATGCCGAAAGCAGAGACAAGGGGCTGCATAGCGATGACGAGGAGGAGCCCCGGCCGCCGAACAACAGTGGACAGAAAGGTTTCCCCCCACAAGTGTGGACGGTGAACATGATATACGCAACCCACGTCCCCAAGAGGGAGCGGAAGCGTGTGCTAAGGGACGTATACGCGATGGAGCCAGTCGCCCCAAAGTTGAACCCATGGTCTTCCTGCCCGATCACCTTTGATCGAAGGGACCACCCCACTAGCATCCGTCATGGCGGATTCGCCACATTGGTTCTAGACCCAATTATTGACGGATTTCACCTCACTAGAGTACTTATGGACAGCGGCAGCAGCCTGAACCTGCTTTATCAGGATACAGTGCGAAAAATGGGTATCGATCCCTCGAGGATTAAACCCACCAGAACGACCTTTAAAGGTGTCATACCAGGTTTAGAAGCCAACTGTACAGGCTCAGTTACACTTGAAGTGGTCTTCGGATCTCCGGATAATTTCCGAAGCGAGGAGTTAATCTTCGACATAGTCCCTCCGCAGTGGCTATCACGCACTGCTCGGGCGAACCGCGTTTGCCAAGTTCAATGCGGTGCCGCACTACGCATACCTCAAGCTCAAGATGCCAGGCCCTCGATGAGTCATCACGGTCAATGGAAACACCGAACGCTCTCTCCGAATGGAGGAACATACGGCGGCTATCGCAGTGGAAGTACAAAGCAGCCTCTCAAGGAAATTCTCCAGTCCGGCCATTAAACGTCCGGACACCATCAAGCGCGCCCGGAGTAACCTACAACAAGACCACCTAGCACGTTCCGAGCAAGCGTAGCAATGCGGCCCCAACCCAATCCCTCGCGAACTTGCGAAACCAGTGCTGCACGTACATAACTACGCTCTAGAAATACCATGGGCACAGGGGAGGGGCACCATCACCGCACGCCCAAAACGCGGCTTAAACCGCACTAGGGGCTGCCGATTTCTTAATTTTGTCTTACTTTCAGGACTCCATTCTTCGGAAGGCTTGTCCGGCAATACAATTGCCACACAAACGATACAACCAGGGAAGCAGAAAGCTATGCCACACTACGGAACTCTAAGGTGGTCTCTATAACGAGCAGTATACCTGTTTCGCATAACATTCCGCAGCTCGCCCCTGGAAAGGACATATTTGATAGTCCCATCTTTTGCTTATCGCACTATTTGTATCGTTCTGCTTTGATCGCAGCTTTTTTAAATAAACAATTCATAGCTTCTGTCTATTATTGCATTAACTTTTTTTTACGAATATATGTTCATTAATGACATGTTGCACCCGTACACTTTGGTACGGCCAATACGCCAGGGGTTTAAGTACCCCACAACATGGTGTGAGAAGTCCGAACACTTTCACAAGTGCGGCACCCCGAACTTATAGCATTATATGCATCGGCTCCGAATCATGTCTTGGGTCAATAGCTGGGTTTGCCCGGCGCCTATGTTTTGGTACCTTACATTCCGTTATATCGGCTAAGGTAGCACTAGGAGAACTACTGCGATTGTGCCCCAGTTGAGCTGGGCTAAGCACCTCAGTAGAGAAAGCTAAAACTGGCCGTCATGATGAGGCGAGAGCTGGTCGCTGTTCGAGAGGTTTTTGAGTCCCTAAAGACTTATGCCACTTAGAGCGAGGAGTCGGCTTTGTCCGGCGTAGGCGTGGATAGCGCCCTGAACTCGATCTTCCGAACACTAGGGGCTTCACCGAAATTTAAAATTATAGAATTCTATGGCTAAGAGAGAGTGTTCAAGCATTATAGTCCGATTGCCTTGTTCGTTGTGTTGATCACCTCCCTCGAAGGACCCAAGAATGGGAAAAGGAGCGCTCATGTTTATCCCGAACACCCCAGCACTCGTGCCATGGGGGCAGAAGCCGATGACTCGCCATCTCTCAAATTTGATAAACGGCCGCACAGAAGGTAATATTTTAAATTCAAAAAGCATTGTTTAGTGCACATGAACAAGTTTTCAGTGCACAGGACAAAACGAGCGAGTTCACTGAAAAATTACATTCATGGAACATTCATCCGCCACCAGGCGGGCACCCTTCAGAACGCCCTCATAATACATCTCGGGCTTGCGATGCTCCTTGCCTGGCGGTGGCCCGTCCTTCACAAGCTTCTCAGCATCCAGCTTGCCCCAGTGCACCTTCATACGGGCAAGCGCCCAACGGGCACCCTCGATGCATATGGAGCGCTTGATGACTTCGAGCCTTGGACAGGCCTCCACTAGCCGCCTCACCAGCCCGAAGTAGCTCCCAGGCATGGCCTCTCCAGGCCACAGCCGGACTATGAGGCCCTTCATGGCCTGTTCAGCCACCTTATGGAGCTCGACTAGCTGTTTCAGCTAGTCGCTTAAGGGCACCGGGTGTTTGGCCTCAGCATACTGAGACCAGAACACCTTCTCCGTCAAGCTTCCCTCCTCGACTCGGTAGAAGGCGGTGGCATCCGACACGCTACGGGGCAAGTCTGCGAATGCTCCTGGAGAGCTCCGGATACGGGTAAGTGACAAGTAATTCACTCTTACGTGCTTGCTTTGCATAAAGAATGCCTTACCCGTCGCTATCTTTTGTATCGCCTCAACCTCCTGGAGGGCCTTTCTGGGCTTCGGCCATGGTATACTTGGCATCTTCAATGGCCGCCGCGAGCTCAGACTCTCGCGTCTTCGAGTCAAGATCCAAACTCTCCTGTTTTTTCATGAGAGCCTGGAGCTCTTGCCACACCTCGCCAACCTGCATCTCATGCTTCTCTCGCTCGGTGCACTCCGTGGCCGCCCTCTTTTCGGCCTCGAACAACGCTTGCTTAAGGGTCGCCACCTCAGTTGTGGCCCCTACAATAGCCGCGTTAATCCTGTCACTTTTTGCAATTGCACCTTTCACATATTTCAATAAGGTATTTCTCACCTTCCTTCTCCTCGAGCTGCTGCTTGGCTAGGCCGAGCTCTTGCTCGGACCGCTTGAGGTTCTGCTTCAGCGTATCTACCTCCGCAGTTAGCGCGGCGGAGGCCAGCAGCGAAGCCTCCATACGCATATTGACTTGATCATGTTAGACTCCTGCGAATGTTATTAGATCCTCTATTCAGCTTTTCTTTCCGAATGCCGAACAGAGCATCAGGGGCTACTGTCTATGCGGTAATAGTTTTACATATTCTTTACTTACCTCAAAGCCTGTTAGAAGGCTGGCACAGGCTTCAGTTAGTCCGCTCTTGGCGGACTGAACCTTCTGGATCACTGCACTCATAATAGTGCGGTGCTCCTTGTTGATGGAGGCGCCGTTAAGCGTCTCCAGCAAACTGTCCGGTGCCTCCGGATGGACGGAGGTCACCGGCTCGGTAGGCTTGCTCCTCTTGGAAGGAGGCTGCCTACCGGAGTCCGGAACCATTGAAGGTTCCGGCACGGTGTCCGGCTCAAGGCCGGACTTGGAGCCCTTGGGGGTTCTATCCCCTTTACGCCTGGAGTCCGGGAGGTTGCCTTGCGGCGCCTCCAGGACCACCTCCTCCTGGCTTGGAACCTGTTGGGACGCCACCTCGGCGCCGTCCATAGGGTGGGGGGAGGAAGCCGTCGGAAGAGAATTCACATCTGACGAATCCAGGGAGCCTCTCGACGACTCGTCGAGCCTGTCCTTGGGCAGACTGCACAATCATGTTCGACGTAAGGAAAAATTGTGCAATGGGGGAATACTATGAATCACTCTGGTATCTGGATATTTACGATCTCGCCAGGGGCTTGGCCCTGTGCGGCCACTCCTCTTCGCCGTCGTCGGTGTTGGTGGAGTAGTCCGGAGGAGGGGTCTTCCCCCTCTTGGACCCTTCGGCCTCCCCGGTTGGGGCGGCCTTCCTTTTCTTCCCTCCCCCCCGCTGGAGGGGGAGAGGTCTCTTCTTCCTCCTCCTCGTCTTCATGGGAGGAGTGCGCCTTGGAGTCGCCGTATGGTGAATCCGACACCTCCTGGCGCCGGGCACTCTTTCGAGTCCCCGTGGCCTTCTTCTTGGCCTTCTTCTCTAGCACCACGTAGGGTGCCGGAACCAGCAGCTTCGACAAGCGAGCGTCCACTGGGCCTTCGGGCAAAGGAGCCGGACAGTTGATCTGTCCGGACGTCTCCTGCCAATCCTGTCAAAGGTAAGGGAGCTTAGATCCCGCATGGAGTCAAACTATGAAAAACTAATACCCTGTAAAAGGTAAAAACAGCTTACCGCACGAGCATGACGCTGCGTGCTGAATCCGCGATCCTCGGTAGTGGATGCGGGGGCCTCGGCGCCCTTGAAAAGCACCTTCCAGGCATCTTCGTACGTCATGTCGAAGAGCCTGCTCAGAGTTCGATGCCGTGCCAGGTCGAACTCCCACAGGTTGAAAGCCCGTTGTTGACACGGGAGGATCCGACGGATGAGCATAACCTGGACTACATTGACAAGCTTGAGCTTCCTGTCCACCAGGGTTTGGACGCATGTTTGGAGTCCGGTCAGCTCTCCTTTTTTACCCCACGACAGGCCCGTCTCTTTCCAGGAGGCGAGCTGCATAGGGGGTCTGGATCGGAACTCGGGGGCTGCGACCCATTCAGGGTCGTACGGCTCGGTGATGTAAAACCACCCCAACTGCCACCCCTTTAGGGACTCCACAAAGGAGCCCTCGAACCATAGGACGTTGGGCATCTTGCCCACCATGGCGCCTCCGCACTCCGCTTGGGTGCCGCACACCACCTTCGGCTTGACATTGAAAGTCTTGAGCCATAGGCCGAAATGGGGCGGATGCGGAAGAAAGCCTCGCACACGACGATAAACACCGAGATGTTGAGGACAAAGTTCTTGGCCAAATCGTGGAAATCCAGGCCATAGTAGAACATGAGCCCTTGGACAAATGGGTGGAGAGGGAAGCCTAGTCCGCGGAGGAAATGGGGGAGGAACACCACCCTCTCATGGGGCCTAGGGGTGGGGATAAGTTGCCCCTCTTCGGGAAGCCAGTGTGCAATGTCGTTAGATAAGTATCCGGCCTTCCTCAGTCTTTTGATGTGTCCCTCCGTGACGGAGGAGACCATCCACTTGCCTCCCGCTCCGGACATGGCTGGAGAAGGTTGAGGTGGGGGTGTGCAGACTTGGGCACTGGAGCTCGAGTGTGCGGAAATGGATAGGCAAAGGAGGAAGAACGCGTGGATGAAAAGGTGGATTCTTATCCCCTTATATGGGCAGACGCAACTATGCGCCCCCACCAGCCTGGTAAAACTCGCTTATCTCCCAAGCGCCGTAGTCAATGGCGCGGTTGGGTTACCCACACCCGTATTGATGAGAATCCCGGAATAAGGGGACACGATCTCTGCTTTAACAAGACATGCCAAGGAAACCGCCTAGCTAAACGCGCTGAGGTGGGACAGTAAAACGATTCAAATAAAGACTTGGCCGTGGTGTGATGTCACGCTACGGAATACGTCAGCAGATTAGATTTGTGTAAATATTATTCTCTCTATGGCAATATGTGGAAACTTATTTTGCAGAGCCGGACACTACCTTTGTGTTCAAAATCTTCTATGAAGTACTTGGAGGAGGAACCCGCCTTGCAATGCCGAAGACAATCTACGCGCCGGACTCGTCGTCATTGAAGCCTAGTTCAGGGGCTACTGAGGGAGTCCTGGATTAGGGGGTGTCCGGATAGCCGGGCTATACCTTCGGCCGGACTCCTGGACTATGAAGATACAAGATTGAAGACTTCTTCCCGTGTCCGGAAGGGACTTTCCTTAGCGTGGAAGGCAAGCTTGGCGATACGGATATGTAGATCTCCTACCATTGTAACCGACTCTGTGTAACCCTAGCCCTCTCCGGTGTCTATATAAACCGGAGAGTTTTAGTCCGTAGGACGAACAACAATCATACCATAGGCTAGCTTCTAGGGTTTAGCCTCACTGATCTCGTGGTAGATCTACTCTTGTACTACCCATATCATCAATATTAATCAAGTAGGACGTAGGGTTTTACCTCCATCAAGAGGGCCCGAACCTGGGTAAAGCATCGTGTCCCCTGCCTCCTGTTACCATCCGGCCTAGAGACACAGTTCGGGACCCCCTACCCGAGATCCGCCGGTTTTGACACCGACAAGCATCATCGCCAAGATCGTCGTCGCTAGACAGATCAATGGCATCATTCTCGTTTCTCAAAACAGTAGCAGGGGTCAGAACAGGACTAGAGGAGTGTACGGTCTTCTTCTTTTTCTTCTCAATCTTGGAGATGCGAGAGAGATCTTCAGACTGCACACTTGGTGCAGGAGGAGCAGTGGCCAGAGGCTTCGCGCACAACACTTTTGGTAGAGTGGAAAGCTTCAAAGCCTTAGGTTTCTTCTGCTTCTTTGGCTTTGGTGGTGCATGCGCTTCGTCAGAGTCAGCGTCGTCTGCAGAGTGATCCACTGCTGCCCCTGGAACCTGAATGTGTGTGATGAGACCTTCTAAGTTGTAGAAGGGCCCAACAAGATTAGGTTCAGGTTTGTGTGTGCCATCGGCACGTGGCGCAGAGGGGCTTGGGTTGAAGTCTAATCCCCAAGACTTCTTGTTTTCCCTGGCCGAGTTCTTAACAAACTGAAAGTTCCGCTTGAACAAATTGTCATCTCGACACCATAGCAATGATGATGGGTCGGCATCAGCAGGCTGTGGCCCTCGGACCATGCAAGGGTAGAATCCTTGAGCAATGTCTTCAGTTCTGGTCTTGGGTTGAATATTTTTATAGAGAATATCTCCCCAAGGATACGTGGTAGCATTCTTTTCAGCATACTCCTTGGTGACGAATCTGTACTTGAACCATTGCTCGGCCCAGTATCTTCAAATCCATTGGATTCGTGTCTTGCGCTGACCATAGCTTTCTTCGGGGTCAGTTTTGTATAGTTCATAGAGATCTTCGAGCAGATCCATTGATGTACCCCCACGATGCTGTCTGCCACCCTTCCTTGCTGATTTCTCTGTTGCCATAAAGTTTAGACTGAAAGGCTTCAACCCTGTCAAAGTCTTCCGTCTGCTGGTCAGACAAGAACTGGCTTCGGGAGAATTTATGTGATGCCGTAAGAACTCTGCAAATGAATGCAGACTATGAGAACCAAGGGATTCTCCCACGGACATGTACATGTGACAGGATTAGAGATGCGAGGGAAGGGGAAGAGGTCATATGCATTCTCAGAAGATTTTGAAGATAAATCAGTTTAGAAGAGATTGACCTCATAGTGCGAAGACATTCACTCATATGTTGAGAGTTGGTTCCAGATTTGTACGAATCCAAGAATAAGAACAAGTGAGGAATATAACTACTTTGTGAAGCATAAGTGAACATACTAGGCATGATATGAGATGCAGAACAAGATAGATCCAACTCTGTAGGAACAGAAATCACTTGTGGTTGAAAAGGATGAATCTATCGGATCAAAAAAGGACTATAAAAAGAGTTTTTATTTACCACTCGAGGAACTGCTAGATGGAGTGGGAGATGAGGCCGAGCAGTTCAATTTTCCGTGCCCTAACTTGGCAACGGAGGACACCTAGGGCGACGGCGGAGAAGACGATGTCCGCAGCCGGCGTGATGACGGCGTCGGTGAGGTCGCGGCAGCTAAGCGCTTCGTCACCGACGTCATCGAGGGCTAGCGGTGGCGCTAGGGTTTGTGCAAGGAAGAGGAGTGGAAGAAGAGATAATGACTGGGGTGTGGTGAGAATTTATAAGGAAAGGGACGGCGCAGCGTTATTACGCAGGTGCCCCTGGCGGTTCACATATGAAGGACACGTGGTGATCATGCAACTTATGGAGGTTGTTCCACGTTCCCACGTACGCCTGGATTGTCAGGTGGTCATTCCCACTTCTCCGAGTTTCAGGCAAAAAGGATTGAGCATTTAAAACAGATTTGATGTTTGTCTTTGTATCTTCTACTGACACGAACGCATCAAAGACATTCGACAGTTTCAATAGAATGCATATGATTTGGATAGATAGATTTGAGACAGGAGCATAGAAAGGTTAGGGTCTGATCACATTCACTTAGTTCAAAAGATTCAATGAGAAGACATAGCTATCAGTGAATGTTGTAGAGGACAGAACGCAAATATATGATTATATCCAAATAGGACTGAATCAATATAGTGAAGATAAACATGAAGCCATGTTAATATTGAAGACAAACCAAATGCGAAGACTTTGCAAATATAACGCCAACAGAAAATACTCCAAACAAAAGTTCGGTGGTGGCGTTACCCGCCGTATAGGAAGTATTAGACCCAGACACGACGCATAATTATCGTGGCACCCTGAAGTCAAATTCCGCATTAATGTATTCACACTTAGAGTGTAAATCTTCATTATTTGAAGATATACGTTACTTCGTGCGTTGCACATCTAAGTCATCAACATGCATAAGTGTTAGGATGTGTGCACGATCACAAGACATTTGAAGATTCCAAGATATTTAGCTCACACCGCAACTTGCAAAACCTTTTCTCATCCAAGGGCTTTGTGAAGATATCTGCCAGTTGCCCTTCAGTGTTAACGTGAATGATATTAATATCTTCCTTCATGACATGATCTCTGAGAAAGTGATGATGGATCTGAATGTGCTTTGTCTTCGAGTGCTGAACTGGGTTGTTGGCGATCTTGATGGTGCTTTCATTGTCGCAGTAGAGTGGCACTTGCTTCAGATGAATGCCATAGTCTTTGAGTGTTTGCTTCATCCATAGAAGCTGAGCGCGGCAAGATCCAGCAGCAATGTATTCAGATTCAGCAGTGGAGAGAGATGCACAGTTCTGCTTCTTTGAAGACCAACACACAAGTGATCGTCCCATAAAGTGACATGTGCCTGATGTAGACTTGCGATCCACCTTGTCACCAGCATAATCAGCATCCGAGAATCCAACTAGATCAAACTCTGAGCCCTTTGGATACCATAATCCTAGTGTTGGGGTGTAAGCCAAATATCGAAGAATTCGCTTCACAACTAAGTGATGCGATTCCTTTGGTGCCGCTTGGAATCGGGCACACATGCAAACACTAAGCATGATATCTGGCCTAGATGCACATAAATAAAGCAAAGAACCAATCATGGAGCGATATACCTTTTGATCAAACTCTTTACCATTGGCGTCAGAATCCAGATGACTCTTGGTAGGCATTGGCGTCGTATCACCTTTGCAGTCTTGCATTCAAAACTTCTTCAGGCAATCCTTGAGGTATTTCTCTTGAGATATGAAGATGTTGTTGCGTTGCTGCCGTATTTGAAGAGCAAGGAAGAACTTCAGCTCACCCATCATGGACATCTGATATTGCTCTTGCATCATGTATCCAAACTCATCATTGTATTTCTGATTAGTGCAGCCAAAGATAATGTCATCCACATATATTTGGCACACGAACAGTTCACCATCATATGTCTTCGTGAAGAGTGTGGGATCTAGGGAACCAAGTTTGAAGCCTTTGCTCTTCAGGAAGTCTTTGAGTGTGTCATACCAAGCACGAGGGGCTTGTTTGAGGCCATACAGTGCCTTGTTGAGCTTGTAAACCATGTCAGGATGTTTTGGATCTTCAAAACCAGGAGATTGTGCAACATACACTTCCTATTCAATCTTGCCATTGAGAAAGGCGCTCTTCACATCCATTTGATACAGAAGGATGCTATGATGATTTGCATAGGCTAGCAGTATGCGTATAGCTTCAAGCCTAGCCACATGAGCAAATGTTTCATCGAAGTCAATTCCTTCAACTTGAGTGTATCCTTGAGCAACGAGACGAGCCTTGTTTCTGAAAACTTGACCATGCTCATCTTGCTTGTTGCGATATATCCATTTAGTGCCTATGATATTATGTTTACGAGGATCAGGATGCTTGACCAGTTCCCATACATTATTCAGCTCGAACTGTTGAAGCTCTTCTTGCATAGCTTGAATCCATTCAGGTTCCATTAAGGCTTCATCAACTTTCTTGGGTTCAGATATTGAGACGAATGCAAAGTGCCCACAGAAATTTGCTAGTTGTTTTGCCCTTGAACGAGTGAGTGGACCAGGTGCATTGATGCTATCAATTATCTTCTCAATTTGTACTTCATTTGCAACACGAGAATGAACTGGACGAAGATTTTTCTCTTGCTGATCATTGTCATCTTTGAAGGATTGTCTTCAGGCTGAGCATTGCTTTCAGGTTGATTAGGTGCAGAGATGATAAGTTCCTCTTCAGGTTGTACTTCAGACGCTATGATTTCTCCAGTTCCCATAAGCTTGATGGATTCACTGGTTGGAATTTCATCTAGCACATTTGGCAGGTGCTCTCTTTGCGAGCCGTTAGTCTCATCGAACCGCACATCCATAGTTTCAACCACTTTGTAGTGAAAGAGGTTGAAGACTCTGTAGGAGTGCGAATCCTTTCCATAACCAAGCATAAAACCTTCATGTGCTTTCGGTGAAAATTTTGAAGTGTGATGTGGATCCTTGATCCAGCACCTAGCACCAAATACTCTGAAGTAACTAACATTTGGCTTCTTACCAGTGAGGAGTTCATAGGATGTTTTCTTTAGAAGCTTGTGAAGATAAACACGGTTGATGACATGGCATGCAGTATCAATAGCTTCAGGCCAAAACTTTCTTGGTGTCTTGTATTCATCGAGCATCGTCCGAGCCATCTCAATGAGTGTTCTGTTCTTGCGTTCCACGATGCCATTCTATTGTGGCGTGTATGGAGCTGAGAACTCATGAGTGATGCCCAATGTATCGAGATAAGTGTCGAGGCCGGTGTTCTTGAATTCAGTGCCATTGTCACTTCTGATGTGCTTGATCTTGACGCCATAGTTGTTCATGGCTCGATTAGCGAAGCGTCTGAAGACATCCTGCACTTCAGTATTGTAGAGGATTATATGCACCCATGTATATCTTGAATAATCATCAACAATGACGAAGCCATAAAGAGAAGTAGTAGTAAGGGTAGAGTAGTGAGTAGGGCTGAAGAGGTCCATGTGTAGCAGTTCGAAGGGTTGAGTCGTTGTCATGATTGTCTTCGAGGGATGCTTGGCCCTTGTCATCTTTCCAGCTTCGCAGGCACCGCATAAGTGATCCTTCTTGAACTTGACGCCCTCGATGCCTATGATGTGCTTCTTCTTTGCAAGAGTATGCGGGTTCCTCATGCTAGCATGCCCTAGCCTCCGATGCCAGAGCCAGCATTCTGAAGCTTTTGCAAGAAGACATATGGCAAGTTGTGGTCTTGCTGAGAAATCTACCATGTACAAATCATCTTTTCGATACCCTTCAAAGACTAGAGACTTGTCAGATTCCATTAGAACAAGGCAACGATATTTTCGAAATATCACAATCATGTTCAAATCGCAAAGCATTGAGATAGACATTAAGTTGAAACCAAGGGATTCAACAAGCATCACTTTATCCATGTGCTGATCCTTTGAGATTGCAACTCTACCTAGACCCAATACCTTGCTTTTACCAGTATCAGCAAATGTGATGTGATTTTTGTCAGATGGACGTAGGGTTGAGTCCATGAGAAGACTTCATTTGCCAGTCATGTGATTAGTACATCCACTATCAATAATCCATTCTGAAGCAGCTGGTGTCGTACCCTACAACGCAGTTAGGGGGATAGGCTTCAGGAAGAGCATTGTGAAGCATAAACATTTGACGAGCAAGAGGATTATTAAAGCTTAGATCAAGGTTAGGACTGATAGGACAAGTAGCAAGCGACACAGGAACAAAATACATAATAAGACCATTTGGGCATTTGATCTTGCGCCCTACAAGATGTTTTAGGTCCCCAGCAATAGCTTCAGACGCATTTGATTTTTGGCTGGAGAACTTTCCTTGCAAAAGAGAGTTAAGCTTTCTTAGCCACCCACATCTTCAAGGGTGGCTTCGAAGCAATGAGTCTAAGTGCAACATCTGAGAACTTTGGCTTTGGAGCCCTAGCAAATAGTCTTGCAGGTGGAGAATAGTACTCATAAGAATAAGTAGAGTAGTTCTAGGTCTTATGAACATGGCAGGTTGATGAAACATGCTCATATTCATAGGCCTGAGTATGGTTTCCCTGCAAAACATTTGTGTTAGTGCGACTCAGGTGAGTCCTCTGTCTGTATGAAGCCTTTGGACCATATGAAGCATGTGGTCTGGGGTTTGTCTTCTTCCCTTGTGGTGTCATGACGACATTCACAGGAAGATTCTCCAGACACCTTTTCGGCACCCAGACTTTCTTCATAGGTGGCCCATTCCTGCAGTTAGTACCAATATACTTGGCAAACACTTCACCATTCTGACTCTTAAACAGTTTATAGTTTGCATCAAAGGATTCATCAATGACGATGGGATTAGCACAAGTGAAGCCAGATAGGGTGGATGGATCCACTGAAGGTTCCTTTGCAGCAACCCATGTGGTTTTGGGGTACTACTCAGGTTTCCAGTAAGAGCCATCAACATTCATTTTCCTTTCGAACCCAACACCCTCTTTCCTAGGGTTTCGGTTCAGAATCTGCCTTTTGAGGACATCACATAGTGTCTGATGCCCTTTTAGACTTTTGTACATCCCTGTTTCAAGCAATATCTTCAACCTAGCATTTTCATCAGCAATAGCAGTGGCATCTCAGCAGAGGGGTTAGTTTCCACATCAACAGTTGAAGATATTGCAACAACAGCAGCAGTAGAACATTCAGCAACAGAAGTAGTGTTATCACGCTCAAGACATTTAAGACATGGTGGTTCAAATCCTTCTTGAGCGGGGCTGGTCTGTTCAGCGCGAAGTGACTCGTTTTCCTTTTGAAGATCTTCATGAGCCGCTCTCAATTTCTCAAGTTCTTGCTTCCTTTGAAGATAATCATAGGAAAGCTTTTCATGAGTTGTTGACAGCGTTTCATGACGACTTTCAAGTTCCTCATACTTAACATGAAGATTTTTTATGTCTTCTATTAAGGACTGAGATCGAGTCATTTCAGAGTCCAACAGGTCATCGCTTTTTTCTAACAGTTTTTGAATATGTTCCATGGCTTTCTGTTGTTCAGTTGCAATTTGAGCAAGTGTTTTGTAGCTGGGTTGGGAATTACAATCAGAGTCATCTTCACTGGATGTTTGATAGTGAGTATTGCGTGAGTTTACCTTGGCACCGCGTGCCATGAAGCAATAGGTGGGAGCGGAGTTGTCCTTGTCATTAGCATCGGCGTCGGTGACGAAGTCATTGTCTTTAGTGTTGAAGATGGACTTGGCAACGTAGGCTGTAGCCAGACTTGCAACGCCAGAATCAGACTCCTCCTCAGACTCCACCTCTGCCTCCTCAGAAGCAGACTCCTCTTCTGAATCCATTTGCTTGCCAACAAACGCATGAGCCTTGTCAGATGAGCTCTTCTTGTGTGATGAATACTTTGAGGGAGACTTGGAAGAAGATTTTGAGTATTTCTTCTTCCTCTTGTCATTAGAATCATATTCCTTGCTCTTCTTCTTCTTGTTGTTCTCATTGTGCCACTGCGGACACTCAGAGATGTAGTGACCAGGTTTCTTGCACTTGCGTCATGTTCTCTTCTTGTAGTCATGAGAAGAAGCTTCATCATTCCTTGAGCTGGATCGTGAAGACTTTCTGAAGCCTTTCTTCTTGGTGAATTTTTGGAACTTCTTCACAAGCATAGAAAGCTCCCTTCCAATGTCTTTAGGATCATCAGAACTACAGTTAGATTCTTCTTCAGATGAGGAAACAACTTTTGCCTTCAAGGCACGAGTTCGGCCATAGTTGGGACCGTAGATATCTCTTTTCTCAAAAAGCTGAAACTCATGTGTGTTGAGCCTTTCAAGTATGTCAGACGGATCGAATCTCTTGAAGTCAGGGCATTCTTGAATCATCAGGGCTAGGGTGTCAAACGAGCTGTCAAGTGATCTCAAGAGTGTCTTGACGATTTGATGCTTGGTGATCTCAATAGCGCGGAGAGCTTGGAGCTCATTTGTGATGTCAGTGAGGCGATCAAACGTGAGCTAAAAATTCTCATTGTCGTTTCTCTTGAAGCGGTTGAAGAGGTTGCGAAGGACACTGATCCTTTGATCTCTCTGGTGAGACGCCTTCGTTGACCTTGGAGAGCCAATCCCAGACTAGCTTAGATGTTTCCAGAGCACTCACACAGCCATACTGCCCTTTGGTTAGATGACCACAAATGATATTCCTGGCAGTGGAATCCAGTTGAACGAACTTCTTAACATCAGCAGCGGTGACACCTTCACCAGCCTTGGGGATGCCATTCTTGACGACATACCAGAGGTCGACATCAATGGCTTCAAGATGCATGCACATCTTATTCTTCCAGTAGGGATATTCAGTTCCATCGAAGACGGGGCATGTAGCGGAGACTTTGATTATCCCTGTAGTCGACATAGCTAAAACTCCAGGTGGTTAAACCGAATCACATAGAACAAAGGAGTACCTTGCTCTGATACCAATTGAAAGTGCTAGTGATCGACTAAAGGGGGGTGAATAGGCGATTTTTATGAAAGTCTTCAAAACGTAGAAGTTCCGAAGACAATTGATAGAAATGAGCCTATTAACATGCAGGAGAAGGTAGAATACACTAGGCAAGCCATAGTCAAGTATTAAATGAAGTGAAAGCACAAAGACTAGTAGCACCTAGGCAGTATGGATCAGGATGGAAGACAGTATGAAGCCAATCAAAACAAGTAGTCACACAGTGAAGAAAAATAGATAATGCAAATATGCAATGACTTCACAAGGACCAACTGTAAATAAAGAGATGGAAAGGATAGAACCAGTTGCTCGTTGAAGACAATGATTTGTTGGACCAGTTCCAGTTGCTGTGACAACTGTGCATCTGGTTAGGGAGGCTGAGATTTAACTCAGAAGACCGTGTCTTCACCTTATTCCCCTTGACCTAAGGACACCCAGTCCTCGCCCAATCACTCTAGTAAGTCTTCAAGGGAGACTTCCAAACCTTCATAGACTTTGTTCACCGGCGATCCACAATGACTCTTGGATGCTCAGAACGCAACGCCTAACCGTCTGGAGGATTCATAGTTCTCAAGTGTAACAAGTCTTCAGATCACACAGACAGGAAGACTTCAGTGATACCTAACACTCTTTGGCTCTGGGTGTTTAGGGCTTTGTCCTCGCAAGGATTTCTCTCTCAAAGGCTTCGAGGTGGGTTGCTCTCAAATGACAAAAGTCATGCACTAACTCTGAGCAGCCAACCAATTTATGGTGTAGGGGGTGGGCTATTTATAGCAACTAGGCAACCCGACCTGATTTGTTCGAAAGGACCCTGGGTCACTAAGGAACTGACATGTGTTCCAACGGTCAGATTTCAAACACATCCGGCAACTTTACTTGGGCTACAAGTAAAGCTGACTCATCCAGCTCTGGATAAGATTTGATCTCATTGTCTTCGATCGAAGACATAGGATTTTGGTTAAGCATCACTTTAGTCACTCTGACTTTGTTCACTAGGACCCCACTTAACAGTACGGTGGTTCCTATGACTCAACAAAGAAGAAAAGGAAACGACGAAACAGCTAAGTCTTCGCGCTCCATAGTCTTCACGCGATGTCTTCTCATGGCATAGTCTTCAATGTGAATATCTTCACATACCACCTTTGTCTTCAATGTCTTCATACATTTTTAGGGGTCATCTCCGGTAGGAAAACCGAATCAATGAGGGACTACTACCTGTGTTATCCTGCAATTCTCACAAACACATTAGTCCCTCAACCAGGTTTGTTGTCAATACTCCAAAACCAACTAGGGGTGGCACTAGATGCACTTACACCACATCATCTTGATGGGAATCCTTGGAGTTGTAGTCGTACTTGACGTAGTCTTCGGAACCCACTTGACCAAGGCCTTAGGAGCTTCTTCAAATGCATCAATTTCCTCTTGAAGCTTGTCCTTGCCTTTTTCCTTGTGGTCTTGTGGTGGAAGATCATCTTGAGCTTGTGTCCCTTTGAAAGAAGTAGGATCATACTTCTCTTGTTGAGGAACACACTTTGTCTTGGGGTATTGATCTTCTTCCCACTCAGCTCCATTGGCATCGAACTTTCGTTCAAAACTAATACCTTGATTCTTCCGGTGCCTTCCTTGCTTGCGTACAATTTCCTCGAATTGCTTACTCCCGGCAAGGCTCTTGTAAACACCTTTCTCTATGATTCCCTTCAATAAGCTATTTTCTTACTCAAGTGTAAGTTGGCTAAGAGAATCATTAGTGGAATCAAGAGAACTACTAGAAGCAACAATATTGGATTTAGCATGATTATTGTTACTACTAGAGGAAGAATCCTTCTTGTTCTTGTTACTAGACTTGACTTGAGGCATGTAAGTGGATAAGAGTAAACACTTGGCAATGTAAGAAGAACTTTTCTTGTGAAGATCATCATTGATTGCCTTTAAGAACTCATGCTCTTGCTCAAGATTGAGCTTCTCAAAACGTAATTTCTCATGAGTCCTTAAAAGTTCTCGATGATCTCCTAAGATGGTTTCATGAGCTAACTTAAGAGTGTTTAGTTCTTTAGTTAGAAACTCAATCTTCTCCTTATCATTGTCATTCGTTTTATCTTGATTAGCATGATTAATTGATGTTTCATCATAGTATTCATCACTACAGTTGTCAACAAGTAAATCATCATCACCTAACAAGTCATCTTCATCACTATTGAAATCAACATACTCGGGCTGTGATACCTTTGGACCTTTGGCCATGAAGCATCTTCCAATTCCTTCATTTGGTGAATTAAATATGTCGTAGGAGTTAGTTGACACAAGTGCTAGACCGGCAACACCTTCATCTTGAGTATATTCGGAGTCGAAGTGATAGCTTCTCTCGGAGTGATTGTCGGAGTCGGAGCCGGATACCCATTCACCAACATGAGCTTGATGTCTTCATTTTGTGTAGCTCCTTGATGATGTGTCCTTCCTTTCCGAATCCTTGCTTCTCCGGGATGTTCTTCATTGTAGGACCTTGACTTGGAACTTCTCTCTTTGCTTCTACTCTTGTAGAACTTGTTGAAGTTCTTCACATTAGGCTCAATTCTTCATTGAAGGTTTGTTTCTTACTTGATGATGTGGGAGATTCACACGAGGCTTTGTAAGCACCACTTGACTTGTTATGGAGCTCCTCCTTATCCTTGAGTGACATCTCACGAGCAACAATTCTTCCAATGACTTCTGTTGGCTTGAGATCTTTGTAATTTGGCATCATTTGGATCAATGTGCATACAGTATCATATTTTCCATCCAAGGCTCTTAGGATCTTCTTGATGATGAATTTGTCGGTCATCCCTTCACTTCCTAAGCCGGCAATCTCATTTGTGATAAGAGCAAGCCTAGAGTACATTTCATCGACACCTTCACCAACCTTCATTTTGAACTTGTCAAGTTGACTTTGAAGCACATCCAACTTGGATTCCTTGACGGAGTTAGTAACTTCATGCATATCAATCAAAGTATCCCAAATTTCCTTTGCATTCTCAAGACGGCTGATTTTGTTGAATTCTTCGGGGCATAATCCATTGAAGAGGATATCACTAGCTTGAGCATTGTATTGTAGCATCTTCAATTCTTCCGCGGTAGCTTCACGGTTCAGTTCTCTCCCATCAAAGAATTCACCTTGCAAGCCAATACACACAATAGCCCAAACGGCGGGGTTATGTCCAAGAATATGCATTTTCATCTTATGCTTCCAACTAGCAAAATTAGTACCATCAAAGTAAGGACCTCTACGGTGGTAATTTCCCTCGCTAGACGCCATACTCTCCTAGGTTGTGAAACCAAGGATATGATCACCAAAAGCTATGGAAATCAAAGAAAATGGAGACCAAAGCTCTGATACCACTTGTAGGATCAAAAGTATGTCTAGAGGGGGGTGATTAGACTACTTGACCAAATAAAAATCTAGCCTTTTACCAATTTTAGTTCTTGGCAGATTTTAGCAACTTAGAACAAGTCAAGCAATCTTAATACAATTCAAGAAAGCATGCAAAGAGTATATGAGCAGCGGAAAGCAAAGCATGCAACTTGCAAGAATGTAAAGGGAAGGATTTGGTGGATTCAAACGCAATTAGAGACACAGATGTTTTTGTCGTGGTTCTGATAGGTGGTGCTATCATACATGCACGTTGATGGAGACTTCAACCCACGAAGGGTAACGGTTGCGCGAGTCCACGGAGGGCTCCTGTAGCGACCCGACCCGAATGGATCAAGTCTCTGTGCTTAAGTGTCATCCCTGGATCGGTATGCTGACACACACAGTACTCGAGGATTTATAACAGAGGTAAATCACATGTAAAAGTAACGTAAATACTATTACCTCAATCCATATAGCGGAAGCAACAAGGTTGTGGATTCCCATCAACACCAACGGCAAAGTTGAGTGTAGAAATCGTAACCCTAACGTATCTCTTACTCGTCATAAGATAATCCTGCAACATTAGACGTTGCAGCCACAGAGGGTCAGTACATTGAATGTACTGGTGATAGAGGCGAGGGTCCCGATCTTTCGATGAGATGATGGATATCGCTTTGGTGGAAGTCGACTTTGACGATCCGACTACGAACGTGCGAGGACGTCGCGCCTTAGCAATCGCTAAACCAACTCCGAGAGGTTATTGACCACGCCGGAGCACGATCAACCTGACCACGAGGGTCTTTTTCCTGCGAGCAAACGAAGAACAAGCAAGAAACTGAGATTGCAATCTGGATATTGCGAATATAAGATGAAAGCTTTATTGATCAAGGTGGGGTTCTGTGACGCCTTTGTCTGGTCGTTGAACACAAACGAAGTACGCGAAGTTGCAGCTATGGCGAACTTTTAATCTAAACAAAACCCGAAGTCTAAACGATGCCCTAAGGGCTGTATATATGGAGGAAGAGGGGGGAATTTCGTGGCCCTTGGTGGAGGGGTCCGAAATCAACCCTATCTCTTGTTTCCCCACACATACGGACTCTAAAAATAGCCTATACTTATGTATTTCGAAATTACATGGGCCTGGCCCAATAATAAGGTGTCGCAGCACCTAAAATAGCCTCGGGACGAAATTTATGAAGTGGCATCTTGTATATTTCGTCCAAGGCTTCATGCACCCATTATGGTGGCTTCAAAGTCCTGAAATCATCACTTGTAACTCCGTTCTTGTTTCCCTTGCGCATGCCATCATCTCCATGCTTGTTCTTGCTCCAATGTTCATCCTTCTCCAAGCTAGGCCCTTCATTTGTAAGCAAAACAAATGTATCCAATTTAGGCAGCATCATATTCTCATGAACATTAGAATCATTACCAAGAAACGAAAGTACCTGGTAATTTAGTTGGCGTGCACGAGCTCTAGTAATTGGTCCAGTATGTATAGCAGCAGGGGCTGTGGGTGTAACAATTGTCTTGATGTCCTCATCATCCTCCCCTTCTTGAAATGAAGTCGTCCTCGACGGAAGTTCATCTTCCTCACCCAAATAAGGCTTCAAATCTGCAATGTTAAAAGTGGGACTAACCCCAAAATCTGCAGGCAGCTCAAGTTTATATGCATTATCATTTATTTTCTCTAACACCTTAAAGGGACCATCAGCACGTGGCATTAACTTTGATTTGCGCAAATCAGGAAATCTATCCTTACACAAATGTAACCAAACAAGATCTCCAGGTGCAAACACAACATGTTTTCTACCCTTATCTCCAGCAAGTTTATATTTAGCATTCATGCGCTCAATGTTTTCCTTAGTTAACTCATGCATTTTTAAAATCAATTCAACACGTTGTTTAGCATCAAAATTAACCTTCTCCGAAGATGGAAGAGGCAACAAATCAATAGGTGCACGAGGTAGGAAACCATACACAACTTCAAAAGGGCACATCTTAGTAGTAGAATGCAATGAACGATTATAAGCAAATTCAATATGAGGCAAGCATTCCTCCCACATTTTCTTATTATTCTTCAAAACAGCCCTAAGCATAGTAGACAATGTTCTATTGACTACTTCAGTTTGTCCATCAGTTTGGGGGTGACAAGTAGTACTAAAAAGCAGTTTAGTCCCCAACTTGGCCCATAAACATCTCCAAAAGTGGCTAAGAAATTTAGTATCACGATCTGAAACAATAGTATTTGGCACACCATGCAAGCGAATAATTTCACGAAAGAACAAATCAGCAACATTAACAGCATCATCGCTTTTATGACATGGTATAAAGTGTGCCATTTTCGAGAATCTATCCACGACAACAAATATGCTATCCCTCCCCTTCTTTGTTCGAGGTAAACCTAAAACAAAGTCCATAGATATATCCTCCCAAGGAACACTAGGTACAGGCAAAGGCATATATAAACCATGAGGATTGAGTCGTGACTTAGCTTTTTGACATGTAGTGCAGCGAGCAATAAAACGTTCAACATCCCATCTCATCTTTGGCCAAAAGAAATGTGTAGCAAGTACGTCCTCCGTCTTCTTCACGCCAAAGTGTCCCATTAATCCTCCTCCATGCGCCTCCTGCAACAACAAAAGACGAACGGAGCTAGCTGGAATGCATAGCTTGTTAGCACGAAACACAAATCCATCGTTAACCACAAACTTGTTCCACATTCTTCCTTCTTTACAATTCTGCATTACATCTTTAAAATCAGCATCATGCACATATTGATCTTTGATGGTCTCCAAACCAAATATTTTGAAGTCAAGTTGTGAAAGCATAGTATAGCGACGAGACAATGCATCAGCAATAACATTTTCTTTTCCCTTCTTGTGTTTAATGACATAAGGGAAAGTCTCAATGAATTCAACCCATTTAGCATGTCTACGATTCAGTTTAGCTTGACTTTTAATATGTTTCAAAGATTCATGAACAGAATGTATAACAAATTCTTTGGGCCATAAATAATGTTGCCATGTTTCTAAAGTCCGAACAAGAGCATATAATTCTTTATCATAAGTAGAATAATTCAGACTAGGCCCACTCAATTTTTCAGAAAAGTATGCAACAGGTTTGCCATCTTGTAATAACACACCTCCTAATCCAATTCCACTAGCATCACATTCAAGCTCAAAAGTCTTATTAAAATCAGGAAGTTGGAGTAAAGGAGCATGTGTCAACTTAACTTTCAATACCGTGAAGGCTTCTTCCTGTGCGGTACCCCAAACAAAAGGCACATCCTTCTTTGTAAGCTCGTTGAGAGGTGCAGCAATGGTGCTGAAATCTCTCACAAAACGCCTATAGAATCCAGCGAGGCCAAGAAAACTCCTCACTTGTGTGACCGTTTTGGGCTGCGGCCAACTCTCAATAGCTTCAATCTTGGCTTTGTCAACTTCAATTCCCTGTGGAGTAACAACATAGCCAAGAAAAGATACTCGGTCGGTGCAAAAGGTGCACTTCCCAAGGTTACCAAACAAACGTGCATCACGTAGAGCAATAAAAACAGCACGTAAATGTTCCAAATGTTCTTCCAAAGATCTGCTATAAATCAGTATATCATCAAAATAGACTACCACAAATCGTCCAATGAAAGCACGTAAAACTTTGTTCATTAGTCTCATGAAAGTACTAGGCGCATTAGTTAACCCAAAAGGCATGACTAACCACTCATATAATCCAAACTTAGTTTTAAATGCTGTTTTCCATTCATCTCCCAATTTCATAAGAATTTGATGGTAGCCACTACGCAAATCAACTTTGAAGAATATTGTAGAGCCACTCAATTCATCAAGCATATCATCTAGCCTAGGAATAGGATGACGAGAACGAATAGTAATATTATTAATGCCTCTACAATCAACACACATACGTGATGTACCATCCTTTTTCGGCACTAGAATAATAGGAACAGCACAAGGACTAAGGGATTCGCGTATATAACCTTTGTCGAGAAGCTCTTGTACTTGACGCTTTGGCAGTGAAGCACCGGGAATTAAGTCAATCTGATGCTCAATCCCTCGAATAGACGGTAATCCCGGTGGCACGTCTTGTGGAAAAACGTCAGCGAACTCCTGCAAAATGTTAGTGACAGCAGGAGGCAAAGAGGAAGGCACGTCCTCGAATGAAAATAATGCCTCTTTGCACACAAAAGCATAGCAAACAGATTTGCTAAAATCTAGCTCATCAATATCAGATTTGGTGGCAAATAAACATGCACTTTTCAATTTAATTTCAGAAGCAACACTAGATGGTTTATTATTAGGCTTCATTTGTTGCTCAAATTCTTTTGCCACAATCTGATTTTCACTCTTATTCTTCTCCTGTTGTGCTTTATTAGCTCTATTAATATCATCTTTCAAAATGGAATCAGGAGTCATAGGAAGCAAAGTAATATTTTTATCCTTATGAACAAGAGTATAGTGATTGTTTCTACCATGGTGTAGAGAATTTTTATCAAATTGCCATGGTCTACCAAGTAATAAGGAACATGCTTGCATAGGTACCACATCACAATCAACATAATCAGCATATGTAGAGATACTAAAATGCACACGAACAGTACGTGTTACCTTAACCTTGCCGCTGTTGTTGAACGATTGGATGTAGTAAGGATGTGGATGTGGTCTTGTGGTGAGAGAAAGCTTCTCCACCATCTCCATGCTAGCCAAGTTGTTGCAACTACCTCCGTCTATGATGACGTGCACAGAACGTTCCTTCACAACTCCCTTGGTATGGAACAAATTGTGCCTCTGATTTTGCTCAGCTTGTGTGACCTGCACACTCAAAACTCGTTGAGCAACTAAACATTCATACCTGTCAGCGTCTTCAGGAGCCATGTATTGCGTCTCATGATCAGAATCATCTCCACCATGTTCTTCACGTGTAATAAGAGCCAAAGTCTCCTCATCATAGTCACTAGCGGACTCATATCCACCATCCACGGTAGCAATCATCACACGCGGAGATTTGCATTCTCTCGCATAATGACCTCCTCCCTTACAACGACGACAAATAATATCACTTGTGTGCCCTGTTGATGCCATGGAAGAAGAAGAACGCTGTGCAGGCCCCGCAGGTGCGCTCTTGGCAGATAATGGTGGTTGTGCCTGTTTTCTTGTATCACGGCTGGAGGTGGCACCGGATGGAGGTGCTGGTGCAGTTGAAGTAGAAGATGCACGTGGTGTCCATGATGAAGGTCGGCCTGCAGAAAAGTTAGTTCGCCCCAATGCTTGTCGATCCTGCACTTCACGTTCAGCTTTACAAGCAAGATGGGATAAACGAGTGATATTAGTATACTCCTTATAGTCTAGAATGGTCTGAATCTCTCTATTTAATCCACCCAGAAAACGTGCAAGCATAGCTTCATTCTCCTCAACAATACCACATCTAATCTGATGAGGACATGACTACCTTGGATATGACCAAAAATATTGCATATATGCATATTTGTCAGGTGATTTCTAGTGCAAACTATTCAATAATCTATTTGTGTTATCCAGAACAAAAATACTTCACACACTTTTGTGTTTTGTCTAATTGCAGGTGTATGGGACATTTGTACAATCCACATATGAAGATAAGGAAGAAAGAGATGTTTATTTGCTGTCCAAAAAGTTCTCTCACGTCACTTTTGGCCCAAGAGAAGATAGAGTCCAAGTCTCTCACGTTCTGGATTCAGATTCGGACTGCACAGACATACCTGACTCAAAACGCACACAAGTTTTTCATACGGACTCCGAATTGGGTGATTCTTTTTTTGTTGGAAACTAGATTTCGTGCACTTTCCAACCCAAGTGGAATCACCTTCAAATTCGTCCGGAGCGTTGAGTTGTGGACGAAACAATCTGATGCTGCAGCAGAATCCGAGTCAAACTACAAGTCCAAAGGTGTTACATCATCTCCACTTGGGCCCATTGGCCTTGTACGACCTAGATTTAGTTTTAGGCTGCCTTGGGACGTCCTCCCACCTCCTTGGCCGCCACCCCTTGCTCCTATATAAGTAGATCCATCTAGTAGCTTTTCCTTGGGATTTGTTTAGTTAAAAGTTAGCCATTGCAACTTCGTGTACTTCGTTTGTGTCCAACGACCAGACCAAGACCGCTTACGGATCCCCACCTTTATCAATACTTCATATATACTCGCAATATTCGGATTGCTTTTATCATATTCTTGCTTGTTCTTCGATTGCTTGCAGGAATAGACCTTCGTGGTCAGGTTGATTGTGCTCCGGCGTGGTCAATAACCTCTCGGAGTTGGTTTAGCGATTGCTAAGGCACAATGTCGTGCACGTTTGTAGTCGGATCGTCAAAGTCATCTCCACCAAATCGATAGTTATCATCTCATTGAAAGATCGGGACACCTCGCCTCACAATCAACATAATCAACATATGTAGAGATACTAAAATGCACACGAACAGTACGTGTTACCTTAACCTTGCCGCTGTTGTTGAACCATTGGATGTAGTAAGGATGTGGATGTGGTCTTGTGGTGAGAGAAAGCTTCTCCACCATCTCCATGCTAGCCAAGTTGTTGCAGCTCCCTCCGTCTATTATGACGCGCACAGAATGTTCCTTCACAACTCCCTTGGTATGGAACAAATTGTGCCTCTGATTTTGCTCAGCTTGTGTGACCTGCACACTCAAAACACGTTGAGCAACTAAACATTCATACCTATCAGCGTCTTCAGGAGCCATGTATTGCGTCTCATGATCAGAATCATCTCCACCATGTTCTTCACGTGTAATAAGAGCCAATGTCTCCTCATCATAGTCACTAGCGGACTCATATCCACCATCCGCGGTAGCAATCATCACACGCGGAGATTTGCATTCCCTCGCATAATGACCTCCTCCCTTACAACGACGACAAATAATATCACTTGTGTGCCCTGTTGATGCCATGGAAGAAGAAGAACGCTGTGCAGGCCCCGTAGGTGCGCTCTTGGCAGATAATGGTGGTTGTGCCTGTTTTCTTGTATCACGGCTGGAGGTGGCACCGGATGGAGGTGCTGGTGCAGTTGAAGTAGAAGATGCACGTGGTGTCCATGATGAAGGTCGGCCTGCAGAAAAGTTAGTTCGCCCCAATGCTTGTCGATCCTGCACTTCACGTTCAGCTTTACAAGCAAGATGGAATAAACGAGTGATATTAGTATACTCCTTATAGTCTAGAATGGTCTGAATCTCTCTATTTAATCCACCCAGAAAACGTGCAAGCATAGCTTCATTCTCCTCAACAATACCACATCTAATCATGCCAGTTTGTAATTCCTGATAATATTCTTCTACAGAATTTCTCCCTTGTCTTAAACGCTGCAATTTTTGAAGCAATTCACGTTGATAATACGCATAGCAGTTTTCAAAGCAGCCCAAGTAGTTGGAATAGGATATAATCTACAATGTTCAGACCACCATACACATGCGAAACTAGTGAAAGCACAAACAGCAGCAGCAACTCGTCTCTCCTCAGGATATTGTAAACATGTAAATCGTTGTTCAGTTTCTAACTCCCAAGTAAGATATATATCAGGAACATATCTACCCTCAAATGGTGGAATATTCAATTTCAGTTTAGGAATATGGACATCATCGCGTACCTGAGGTGGTGGTGCAGGCCTACCATTACGAATATATACCTGAGGTCGACCTGCTGGTGGTGGTGCTGGTGGCTGCTCGTAGATCTGATTTTGATCAACCTCATCCTCATAATCGCCCGCATACTCATCATCCTCCTGGGTACCAGCAACAGCAGTAGCAGGAGCCACAGAAGTATCAACAGCAGCACCAACAGTTTGGCCAAACGCAAGAGGAACACGGCTCGCTCGGCGAAGGTCTATTTCGCGACGTGGAGGTAGTCGTTGTTGTTGTTGTTGGAGAGGTCCGTTAGGTGCAGCGGGTGGTGGTGGTGGAAGACGCGCGAGCAATTCATTAAATCTGTTATCGAGCTTTGTTTCGAACGTCTTCTCGAGGCCAGTGATCTTCTCCATGGCCTCTTCAAAATTGTTCAGCACATCTTGCACCTGTTCAGTCATCATTTGCTGAAACTTATCATGAAGCTCCTTGTTCGATAAATTCTCCCAGTCAATCTCGTCGGCTTGTGATCCTGGCATGGTTAGCAGCAATAGAAACACACAAGAATATGATCCTACAGACTACGAACAAGTGGTGGTGGTGGGTGTCACAAATCCGTCAAGCAAAACTCAAATTCTTACCAGTTCTTACCCAGCAACAGGCGGTGATCGGCAACCGTTGTAGTCACAACTCTCAAAGCTTGGATAGAGCGATTACCAGGGAGAGTCAAACGCACGACGTAGATGTATGTGGAGCTGGGAAGGCTTATACTTTGGTAGCAAAAAGGGTCAGCAATAATCAATTCAGAGATGCAAAGTTGAATAAACGCTCAACGACGGTACTGTGCTGGTCCTAGGCTAGACTGTGCTAGAGACGCGAGCCTAGAACACCAACAAAATCATGGCGCGGCACGTAAACAAGGGAAAAGCACACTCTGAATTTTTTTTCGCTCTTTTTTTTTGCGCTCTTTTTTTTTGCGCTTTTTTTTGCGCTCTTTTTTTTTGCGAAAAAAATCACTATAATGGCGAGTATCTCAAAACTCTTCCTAGCTCAAACTGACAGGATGGGCACGAAATTTTTCGACCAATTTTTCTTTTCGACTGCCCGGACCCAAAAACTGGAAACGGGTCAAAAAAAACTTCCTATAATGGCACCTGTCTCAAAACACTCAGAAACACCTAAAAATAGGATAGCCAGAAATTTTTTCGAAAAATGCGTTTTCGAAAAATTTTGGGCCTAAACGGAGCGTGGCTACCCGACAAGGAAACATGAACCGGAATCTAGATAGATCCCGAAAACAAACCTAATAAGCAAGGAACTCGGATTGGTGGTGGATATATGGTGGTGGTATATGGCAGCGGTGGTGGTAGCGGTGGTAGTATATGGATATGGATCGGTGGTGGTATATGGGCACGGATTGGTGGTGGTATATGGATACGAATTCGGAGCGGTGGTGGTAGATGGCAGGGCGATGATGATGGTGCGGCGGCGGCGTGACAACTTATGACCAGAACTCGAAACTCTAAAAGACTAGACTCTAAGACCAGCAATTAGACCGACGATGCAACCGCAAATTCAACAAAACAAAACCCTAAAAAGATTATGCAAAGGCTCAGCTTGGTTCGGATATGATGAACTAACCCTAATTTTTTTGTGTGTGGCTTTTTCGTGGACTGTAGGTATGAAGAACAGACTCGATCTAAACTACGAAAAACTGTAAAATCTCACCGAGCAACCTGGAAATCTGATACCACTTGATAGAGGCGAGGGTCCCGATCTTTCGATGAGATGATGGATATCGCTTTGGTGGAAGTCGACTTTGACGATCCGACTACGAACGTGCGAGGACGTCGCGCCTTAGCAATCGCTAAACCAACTCCGAGAGGTTATTGACCACGCCGGAGCACGATCAACCTGACCACGAGGGTCTTTTTCCTGCGAGCAAACGAAGAACAAGCAAGAAACTGAGATTGCAATCTGGATATTGCGAATATAAGATGAAAGCTTTATTGATCAAGGTGGGGTTCTGTGACGCCTTTGTCTGGTCGTTGAACACAAACGAAGTACGCGAAGTTGCAGCTATGGCGAACTTTTAATCTAAACAAAACCCGAAGTCTAAACGATGCCCTAAGGGCTGTATATATGGAGGAAGAGGGGGGAATTTCGTGGCCCTTGGTGGAGGGGTCCGAAATCAACCCTATCTCTTGTTTCCCCACACATACGGACTCTAAAAATAGCCTATACTTATGTATTTCGAAATTACATGGGCCTGGCCCAATAATAAGGTGTCGCAGCACCTAAAATAGCCTCGGGACGAAATTTATGAAGTGGCATCTTGTATATTTCGTCCAAGGCTTCATGCACCCATTATGGTGGCTTCAAAGTCCTGAAATCATCACTTGTAACTCCGTTCTTGTTTCCCTTGCGCATGCCATCATCTCCATGCTTGTTCTTGCTCCAATGTTCATCCTTCTCCAAGCTAGGCCCTTCATTTGTAAGCAAAACAAATGTATCCAATTTAGGCAGCATCATATTCTCATGAACATTAGAATCATTACCAAGAAACGAAAGTACCTGGTAATTTAGTTGGCGTGCATGAGCTCTAGTAATTGGTCCAGTATGTATAGCAGCAGGGGCTGTGGGTGTAACAATTGTATTGATGTCCTCATCAACTGGCAAATTCACACCATAGAGAATGATGAATAAAGGCTATCACTACATGCATATTTGGCTGGTGGAAAAGCTCTATGGTTATAAGGTTTTTGCGACAAGCCAATTTTTCCCTATTGCAAACGAATAAATTTTATTTAACTATCATGGTGGTTGTTGAACATTGAGAATGGTTGACAGCATTCTCAATCCCAATTAAATAACATCATTAAACCCAACAAACTTAATGTAAAGTAACATGATGAGATTCACATGATAATCCAGGTACTAGATACTCAAGATGTCCATAATCGGGGACACAGCTAATATGATTAGTTTATCCACTCTACAGAGGTTTGCACACTTTTCCCCACAAGACTCGATCTCTTCCGTTTGATTTCTCGGACTATATGGTGTTTGAGAAACGGATGACCGAGACATAGTCTTTCAGAAGCGTTTGCACCTTACGATGGGTAGACCGTATCACCTACAACCCCTACATCTGCTAGTCTACCACTGTAAGAGTTCACACAACTTAATCAACTATGCTAGAGCCCATAATAGCTTGTGGCTGCACACGGAAGTTTCTAGTATGAATAGTCTCATGATCCCTTTGAGCCTGGGTGGCGAACCATAGGAGGATCATACGGTAACCCTGCGATCTCCTAGGACAACACTGCTATATCCCCAGGTGTCCGGGCAAGTCCACTGGTATATCCCCAGGGTGCCCCAACCAATCCACCCAGATGTGTATTAAAGTAGCCACCTTAAGTTAAACCTTAGTGAACAATAATCTCTCACATCTGTCATGAAATACTCTCAAAACCCAATCCACGTCTACGAGCATAGCATGGCATTGTAAGCATAACGTAATAGTAACTCCCAAGGTTTGAATGCAGGGCAATAGGTTCCTACCTCATCAACTACTTCCCAATACCCACATGTTATCAATTCTTATCCATGCAATGATTGAGGGTTGAGACTAATGCATAAAAACTGGGTATGAAAAAGGTATGATCAAAGTGTGAACTTGCCTTGCTGATGATCCGCGAAACATAACGATTCGAAGTAACAGGCGGCGCACTCCGGGTATTCTATCGCAGACAAACAAACAAGCATACAATAAGTACTCATCTAATGCATAGGTAAAACTCAAATAAGAGATCTAACCAGAAGGTTCAACTTAAGAACTCCGGTTTGCAAAAGAATCAAATCGAAAGAAGCAACGAAAGACGAACAGCAAAAGAAAACAACTTCATTCTAGTAATCTGGATCTAGGGCAAATTTTACAGTAGCAAAATCTTGTTTAAGTTGGTTAAACGGGTAGAGGGTTTCGAGACGAAACTCTAGGCGCTTGAATCGCCTGATTCCGATAAACGAGCGAAAAGTTAAACTAAAACGAAAATCGGATCAGGAATCGCAATTAGAAAAATCGCGGATTTAATCCAAGAAAAAGAAAAACGACAAACGCCGATTTTTTTGGCACGGAAAATGAGGCGCGACGAACCTCGGGCGGAAGAATCGTCGGCGGCGGCGGCTCTGGTGGCACGCATGGATCGAGGCAGGGCTGATGGGCTGGGGCGGCTCGGGGCGGCGCTATTTAAAGGCTGCCCCCAGGCGGTGTCCCGCTCAGGTACGGCCCGAAGTCGGTTCGTTTTTTTAATTATTCCGCTCGGAAGAAAAGTAAAAAGAAATACTAAACGGACTCCAAAAATTCCGAAATAAATTTTCACGGGCTTCTAAAATCAAGCCACACAAGGTGAACATTTATTTGGGCCCTAAATGCAATTTTGGAAAACGCACATTTTTCCTAAATTCAAATAAAACACCGAAAAACTCCAAAATAAAATCTTATTTGATTTTATTATTAAATCCTCAATATTTCTTTATTTTGGGAAAGTCATTTTATTCCCTCTCTCATATTTTTGTAATAGAAATAATTGATGATAAAATAAATAAAATCAAATGATCCTATTCTCAAAATTTGAGGGAACTCAAATATGAAAATAACGAAATCCCCAACTCTCTCCGTGGGTCATTGAGTTTCGTAGAATTTCTAGGATCAACCAAAATGCAAAATGAAAGTTTGGGAAAGTCCTTTTATTCCCTCTCATTTAACTTTCAAAAAGTTTCGAATTTCACTCACTTTCAGTCAATCAATCAAACAATCAAATCTATCTAATTATTATAACATTCCAAAATTTAGAATTTTGGGATGTTACAAACCTACCACCCTTAAAATGAATCTCATCCTAGAGATTCGGAGAGGCTAGAAAGAAATAGGTTAGGGTTTGGGGGTCTTCTCAAAATCCATTGATCATCACAGGGGTCTGGGGTGCTACCACCCTTAGAAGCATGGTTACTGTTCCATCAAAACTCATATACTCCATCCTTATTCTTGACAGTGTCGGTCTTCTCAGATCCTCGAGAAAATTCCTCCTCCGAGCTCTTCCAGTAACGGCATAACCTTTTCCTCAATTCTTTTGTCCTTTCCTCTTGGTAAGGTTATTCCGATACTGGGTCTTCTTAGCTGACGGGTCTGGCGCCAAAACTAAACAAATATCGATATCTCATGGTGGTCAACAATTTATGGTTCCTTCTGCAGGAAATGGGTCTGGTTGATCCTCACCGTATAACCTACGGTTGGCAAGGCTGCCTTGTACAAGGGAAAAATACATATACCATTCTAAAGCTTATACAAGGTTTTGATCGTCGTCTCTCTACTATAGGTAAGTCACTCAGATTTACCATCCCATATAGCAAGGCGAACAATAAGAGTAAGTCGGTATGGTGATCAATCCATCCCGCACCCAAATCATTACCATGTATATAGTTTAGGGAATCTCGCATACTAACACTCGGTCATCCTCACAAGCATTGCAGAATTTCTGTTGTCGACAAACCAAGGTTCGGATAAATCCATTGGTTCTGCAAGCCAAACAAATATCTATCGTTCCTTCACAATCTCTCAGGTTTTGTGTAACTCCTATAAGATCGTCTGTCGATAAAATCGTGACTTCCTCCAGGGTTTTTCCTTCAGCAAGAATGTGCTTGCTTCTTGGCAGGTCCTGGGGCCTGTGGGTTATGGCCCATCTCATCACTTGTAGTACTTGAACTTATCATCGGGCAACTGATCTTTATTCCAACTTCCAACTTCCGAGTATTCTTAAATCCATCCAATTGTATTGTCTTCCTTCCTTCTATTGGCACCAAACTAGGACATGATTACTCAGACTCATCATGGAGTTTCCATTGATCCATATTTCCAACATCATACCTCCTTTATATCCAATAGTAATTTATCTCTTCATCCTCGTGGGATATCCCACATACCGAGATAAAAACTTATACTTATGGAGTCCATATTCCACTTCGTAGAACATCATTATCCTTTCCAGGGTCAAGCGTTCTTACAGGGGAATATTGGCCATCTCTGCATGGCACTTCTTCAACTGGGAAACGTGAAACACATCATGAACTCCTGACAGTCCTTCGGGTGACTCCAACTTGTTGGCCACTTCTCCCTATGCTCCAAAACTCGGTATGTCCTACAAATCTCGGGGCTAATTTTCCCTTAACTCCAATTCGTTTAACTCCTCGCAGAGGGAACACATGAAGACATGCTCTGTCTCCAATTTCATAGACTACCTCCTTGTGTTTTGAGTCTACATAACTCTTCTGCCTGGACTGAGCTACCTTCAGTCTATCTCGAATCAACTTAACATTCTCTTCTGACTCCTTGATCACATTTGGTCCAAACAACTGACGGTCTCCAACTTCATCCCACATACTCTTGGGGTTTCACACATATCGAGACAAAACTCGTATTCATTTTGTCCGAAACCCACTCAGTGGAGTATCCTTATCTTTTCCAGTGGTCAACGGTTCTTACAGGGTACTACCACCCTTAAAATGCACAAATCTTCCATAGACCATATTTCTCATATCCTCAGAATGGCCAAAATTCTTCTTCATAGAGTAACAACTCATAAAATCCATATCAGCACCAACGATGCTAACTTTATTCATTCTCAAGTGATTATAATCTCTCGCTTTTCCATTACATGTCTCAACTCACACCTCAATATAAAAGAAACAGGTTCTCACTTCTACTACTCCATTTCTTTTGTTGCAAACTCAACTATCTAGCACAAGTTTCCTTCTCCTTGGGGCATTCTCTGGCAAAGTGCCCTGCTCCATTACAGCTAAAACAATTTACTTCTGACAAGTATCGAGGTTTCCTTTTTGGGCAACTGTTGAGGTAGTGCCCTGACTCCTTGCACCTGTAACAGGTGATATGACTAAAGTCCTTCCTGGAATCCAATCTGCTTCTCTTCCTAGACCTTTCCATTCCAATCAGGGCTTCTATTTCTTGTGGGTCATACTCTAGTTCCTCTGTCGGGAATTCTACTAGATGCCCATTCATACAATTCTGGGAGATGTGTTCTTCTTCTCCACATGAATAGCAAGACTTGGTGCAGGGTTTACTCGGGTCCTCTTTAGGTGTGTCCTCCACATCTTCCTTCATCACGGGTTCTTCTAAAATTTCCATAAAGGCTCCTTTCTTTACTTCTTTCTTTTGTTGTACGGTTCGTTGTACCATGGGGTAAATGTGACACTGAGCAGGATAGTGGGTAGTCCCTTCACACAAGAAACAAGTAATCTGTGTAGTTGGGCATTCTTCAACTGGGTGACTTCCTTCACAATTAGGGCACTCATCCTTGTGTTCTTTATGGGTGTGTCTGATTTCTCCACAAATCTTGCATGCACAAGGTTTCTTCATGTCCTTTTCATAAGACTTCAACTTCTAGGAAACAAGCCGAGACTTTGGCAGAGTCAACTTGAATTCTTTCCAAGTGGTTACTCCTTGCCATCCATTAATGGTTTGGTACATCCTCCACCAAGTAGCAGCACCTCTTTCAAAGCACTGAAGAGCATGCTGGGTCATATCATGTCCAACTATAGGGTTATTCTCCATGTGATCCTCCATGTTCTGAATCCATTGGTCCGTCTCCAATTGACTCATTGGTCCAGAAAATATAAGCTCATCTTCATTCATCCTCTATAGGGTCCATGGGTTTGGGGTGAGATAAGAGAGATAGAGAGGGATACACACAATATAAACAAAATTTTTGAAAAGACAGATTTTATTGTGGCTGTCGGGAAAAACATCAAACAAATGACAGCTCACAAACGCCGCATCTAACGTAGGTATATAACAGGGGTTTGGTCTTCTAAAGGTCAATAAATCTTCAACCCTCCAAACTCTTCAAGCCTTGTTCATGCCTCCAATGGCTTCTTCCGATCATGCTTGTCTTTCTCAAGTTCTTTTGCCATTTCAATGACGACAACTTCATGATGGCATTGGCAAGGACTGCATCTTCATGACCTCAAGATTTCGAGACTCGAGACAAGAATTCAATACACACTACTGGGTGAAGGATGGTTGACGGACACCCTAGAGAAACCAGTGGATGGCCGGGATGCATGGAGAAGTGCCATGACATCTTGCGGAAAGCATCACCCAGACTCAAAGAGACAGAAGAATACTTCATGCCCGGAAGCTTACCTGTGTAACCGCAAGTCACTATGGGCTCTGGCTTGGTTAAACTTAGTTGTGACTCTGGCTGGGATGGTGCTAGCAGATGTAAAACTAGGGTAGGATTGGATGAGCACCGGACAGTGGTCAGGGGAACTCTTTGGAAAACCATGTTTCGATCGTCTTGTTCTCAAACACCCTGAAGTAAGGGAACGTAAAAAGAAGGATCGTATCTTGCGGGTAAAGTGTACAAACCTCTGCAGAGGGTTTAAACCTAATCAATTAGCCGTGTCCCCGGTTACAGACAATTTGAGCCTCTGGACTTGGATCTATCTCGGAACTCTCAACACCAGACTGATAACTTAATTGTGGGCAACTTATGATGATTTTGGGCTATGAGACATAGGTTGGCGGAACCATGTCATGATAGAAAACTCCGTCGTACAGACTCCGGTTAATTCCTTTGATGTAGGGAAAATAAAACTCGCTTTTATGCAAACAAAACTCAGATACAGAGCCACAAAGCCATATTGCATATAGTATACTTTATCATTTGTTTTCTCTTATTGTGATCTTGTCGGTACATTCAATGTACTGACCTACACGGCTGCAACGTATCATGTTGCAGATATTTCTTCGATGAGTAAGAGTTACGATACAGGGTTACGGTCTACACTCAACTTGCCAATGGCGTTGATGGGACTCCACACCCGTTGATTGTTTTCGCTGAGACTTATAAGGTATATATCAGTTTTACGTTAATTATACATGTGATTGCACTTTTTTATATACATTGATGTACTGTGTGTGCCAGCATACTGATCCAGGGATGGCACCGATACACAGAGGCTTGGCCGTCTGAGGTCGGGTCGCTACAGATATGGTATCAGAGCACATTTGACTGTAGGAAGTGACCCTACGAAATGACTTAGTAATATGAAGACCCCAATAGGAATGACCTTTGTTTCGTACTACTCTCGTAACACCTGATTTCTTTTACTGAACCTTCCCAATTTCAAACTATAGATGGAGAGCTACATTCTAAACAAAAGAGAACACTACGAGAAGGTTCTTGGAGGCCCCTTCCTTGTGGAGCTAGTCAGGCTGCTGAAGCCACCGATACCTGAGATCAAGGCAACTAAGAGGACGACTAGATCATGGGGAGTCAAGGCGCAAGTTTTTGGCCGTAAAGAAGACCCCAAGACTGCAGACATCAGCTTTGGAACTATAAATGGTGACTGTGATATGGGCATCATGTAACGCCCTCGATGCGGCTATATCTCCTACGTGTCGAAGCACGACTTAGAGGCAGAACGGCATTGAAAGCAATGTCGCAAGTGAGGTAATCTTCACACAACCCATGTACTACATAAGGGAAAGAGATACATAGTTGGCTTACAATCGCTACTTCACACAATACATGAGTAAAGCATTACATCATCCAGATACAATCAAGGTTCGACTACGGAACCAAAATAAAAGAAGACTTCCCCAAATGCTACACAGATCCACGATCGACCCCAACTGGGCTCCACTACTGATCAACTAGAACGAATCAACACAAAGGACAAGATCTTCATCGAGCTCCTCCTTGAGCTTGGTTGCATCACTTGCTGGGTAACATCGGCACCTGCAAACTGGTTTTGGAAGTATGTGTGAGCCACGGGGACTCAACAATCTCACACCTCGTGATCAAGACTATTTAAGCTTATAGGAAGGGTAAAAGGTATGAGGTGGAGCTGCAGCAAGCGACTAGCATATATGGTGACTAACATATTCGCAAAAGAGAGCGAGAAGAGAAGGCAAAAACATGGTCGAACAACTATGATCAAGAAGTGATCCTAGAACAACCTACGTCAAGCATAACTACAACACCGTGTTCACTTCCCGGACTCCGCCGAGAAGAGACCATCACGGTTACACACGCGGTTGATGCATTTTAATTAAGGTCCACTTCAGGTTTTCTACAACCAGACATTAACAAATTCCCATCTGCCTATAACCGCAGGCACGGCTTTCGAAAGTTCAAATTCCTGCAGGGGTGTCCCAACTTAGCCCATCACAAGCTCTCACGGTCAACGAAGGATATTCCTTCTCCCAAGACAATCTGATGAGACTCGGCATCCCGGTTACAAGACATCCTCGACAATGGTAAAACAAGTCCAGCAGCACCGCCCGAATGTGCCGACAAATCCCGATAGGAGCTGCACATATCTCGTTCTCAGGTCACACTCAGATGAGACATCCTACGAGTAAAACCAAACCTCCAAGTTGCCCCGAGGTGGCCCCGCAGTCTACTCGGTCGGACCAACACTCAGAGGAGCACTGGCCCAGGGGGGTTAAATAAAGATGACCCTTGGGTCTGCAGAACCCAAGGGAAAGAAAAGGCTAGGTGGAGAATGGTAAAACCAATGTTGGGCATTGCTGGAGGAGTTTTATTCAAGGCGAACTGTCAAGGGGTTCCCATTATAACCCAACCGTGTAAGGAACGCAAAATCCGGGAACATAACACCGATATGACGAAAACTAGGGCGGCAAGAGTGGAACAAAACACCAGGCATAAGGCCGAGCCTTCCATCCTTTACCAAGTATATAGATGCATTAATTAAATAAGAGATATTGTGATATCCCAACGAAAATATCCATGTTCCAACAAGGAACAAACTTCAATCTTCACCAGCAACTAGCAACGCTATAAGAGGGGCTGAGCAAAGCAGTAACATAGCCAAACAACGGTTTGCTAGGACAAGGTGGGTTAGAGGATTGGTTTAATAATATGGGAGGCATGATATAGCAAGTGGTAGGTATCACAGTATAGGCATAGCAAAAGAGCGAGCAACTAGCAAGCAAAGATAAAAGTGATTTCGAGGGTATGGTCATCTTGCCTGAAATCCCGCAAGGAAGAATACGAGTCCATGAAGAAGACAAACGGACGTCGAATAACGGGTCCTCACAAACGCGACATTATCGGAACCAACCCGAAGAAGCAACACCGGAAAGAAGCACACAACATAGTAAACAACCAACACATGAACATGGTATGATATGTGGGATGCATATGTGATGCATATGCATGATTTGGAAAGGAATGATTGAACCTAGCCTCAACTTGGAAATCCAAGAGTGCCACTCGAAAGGTGAGGTGATTTCGGTTGAAATCGATATACAGATCACCGGAATCGGATGCACGTTTTGGAAATGGCAAGCAAAACAAATATGGCACCGGTCTGCGATAAACAGCAAGTAGCCATCTAAATGCATCAAGATAACTATGCTACAACACTCAAACATGGCAAAAAAATACATGGCAGGGATAGACTCATGATGCTTAACAAAAGATGAACACTGAGCTACGGCTAAATCATCCATTAACAAGTTCAAATAAGCATGGCAAAAGAGCAAATGATAACAGGTTTCAGACTGGGTGAAATTAACACAAGTCTGGAATTTATCATCAGGAAGCAAACTTTAGAGTATGAAAACTACATGCTACAGGAACATATCATGGCAAAGCAAGGCATGGCATGAAGCTACTCTAAGCATATAACAAAAGTACCTTAGTGACCTTGAGCCAAAAGGGATCATAAAATACAATTGCAAGCATGTGAACATAGCAAAAACATAAACAGATTCAGACTTTGTGAAAAATTGGAGCATGCAAAATAGTTAACGAGTAGGCATGTTTACGAGCTCGATGCACTCACTACAAAGCATGGCATGACAAACTAAGCATAAACCCATCAAGAAGACATGGCATAGAAGCTAGACATGGCAAGAACAACAACATAGCATGCACGGATCAATAGCAACATCCTCGGCAAAATCGCTAAATATGTCAACAATCTGCCAGGAACATTTTATAGCAAACGTAGAGCTCGATTGACTCAAGCTAGTTGCTCCATAATTGCAAACAAAGACATGGATGGATAGAGCACCACAATATCTACAAAACATCCTTACTGATCATCCTCAAAAGAGGCGTGGATCACTAGGAAACAACATGAACATATGGCATAAAAACAAAAATAGGACAAGGACTTAGTGAAATTCTAAGTCCCTGAAATCAGCATTAACGAGTAAGCTACTTTGCATGCTTGTGCTAGTCACCACAAAGATCACAAAAATACATGGCATACACCCCTGTAAAGATGGCATGGCATTCATCAAAACACATGTAGAGCTGAGGATCATAGCATGCACACATAAATCATAGCAAAAATGACAAAAGCCCATTTGCTGAAACAGATCTGACATAATCATCACATAGTCCTCTTCCAACAGCATTTCGGGCATCAAGATGAGCTCAAATGAAAATGATTCAATGATATGAAATGATGTACTCGTCGAGACGAACATTTTGATATGCTACACGCACGAATTGGAGCAACGGTGACGGAGTTATGGCATGAAGAAGTATGCAAATAATTATTCGGACTTGGAGAATTTCAACCTCGCAAAAGTCAACCTGGGATGGAGAGAAGCGGGACGGTGCGGATCCGGATCAGAACGGGGTGTTTGGTTCAGGGATGGATGGATCTCATCCCGTTTCTTCTCCAGCGAGGTGCCGAACTCCGGCGAGAGCGAGCTCCGGTGATGAGGCGTTCCGGCGCGGCCACGGGTGGCGACCAAAGCAGGCAGGCAGCGCGGGGCACCATGGAGGCGGCGGGGCTGGGGAGCTACTGCGTCGACGAGGTCCGACGAAGGGCGCGGCTGTGCTGGAGGCGGCGGCGAGCCAGCGCGGGAGGCGTGAACTCCGGCGATGCAGGGCGCGGACGGTGGCGCCGGGACGGGCGCCGGGCGGTGGTGCGAGGTGGCCCGGGGCTG
>NC_041382.1:365494385-365502398 GCF_002162155.2 Triticum dicoccoides | reverse complement strand
CGGCGCCTGCGCCGGCGACGAGGTGGTGGGATGGCGGCTGGGCTGGGGAGCTGCTGCGTCGACGAGGTCCGGCGAAGGGCGCACAGCGCTGGAGGCGGCGGCGAGCCAGCGCGGGAGGCGCAAACTCTGAAGATGCAGGGCGCAGACGGCGGCGCGGGGACGGGCTCCGGGAGGCGGCGCGAGGCGGCCCGGGGCTGCGGCCGGCGAAGAGCCCCGACGAGGTCCCTGTGCGGTTGGCGGCGCACGGGCCGAGCGGCAGCGGGGACCGGGCCTGCCGCGGGCCGCAGATGGGCTCGGCGGGCCCACGGCGAAGTGGGCGCAGGGGAGGTGAGGTGGCGGCTCGGGATAGGCTGGCGGCGGCGGCGGGGTGATGTGGCGCGACGCCAATGGCCGGAGCGAGGTGGAGGGCGGACATGTCCGTCGGTGGAAGAAATGTCCGGCGGCGGCGGGGAAAGTTAGGGTAGGGTTTGCACCGCAAATTACGGAGGGGATCACATATATATAGGTAGAGGGAGCTAGGAGAGTCCAAATGAGGTGCGGTTTGCGGCCATGCGATCGTGATCGAACGACCGAGATGATGGAGAGGTCTTAGGTGGGTTTTGGGCCACTTTGGAGAGGTGTTTGGCTGCCACACACACCAGGCCTTTTCGGTCCCTCGGTTAACCGTTGGAGTATCAAATGAAGTCCAAATGGCACGAAACTTGACAGGCGGGCTACCGGTAGTAAACCAAGGCCACATGGCAAGTCTCGTTCCAATCCTAAAACATTTAATACCCGCACACGAAAAGAGGTAGAAAGGGGCACCAGAGGACATAGGAGCGCCGGATTGCAAAACGGACAACGGGGAAAATGCTCAGATGCATGAGACAAACATGTATGCAAATGCAATGCACATGATGACATGATATGAGATGCATGACATGCAAGCAATGAAAAGGCAACAACAGCAAATAACTGGATGACACCTGGCACATCAGTCTCGGGGTGTTACAACACTCCACCACTAAGAGAGGTTCTTGTCCCGAGATCTAGAATGGCACCGGAGGGAAAATGGAAGAGAAAGAGAAGAGGTAAAACTAAGTTGCTTCTTTGACCAATGACTGAAACCAAAGAACCTTGAAAAGGTTAAGCCAACTCGAGAAAAGGATACACCAGAGATAAATGAAGTTGAAAACACTCCGTTAGAAAAGATGAACAAGGAAGAACAACTTCGGGCAGAACTCCGATTGAAAAGAAAAGGAATTGAATAAGAACTTGGTAAGATGAGAAGATACTTGATGAAATCAACAACACACTGCCTCCATAATTATTGAATGAATGGAACAAGGGGTAAGAAAGATCTCAGACAGCACTCCGGTTGAAAAGAGATGAAAGACTTGATAAAATGAAAGAGCTTGAGCAAAGGGACACAACACTCCGGTTAAATGCATAAACCAAGAAAAGAACACGATGCTGACAAAACAAGAAGAAGGGTTGACGAGAGCAACATCACAATGCCTCCGTAAGAAAAAAGAGAATGGAATGGAAAGAACGGAGGAGAGAACAATATCTTGAGGGAGCACGCTTACAACAAATGCTAGAACGGAGTTGTTGGAAAACCAACAACGAAAAGAATAATCTTGATATGGTCTTATGGAATACATCTCAAATTATGAGGTGACAACCTGCCACTCACGGAAAAGATTTGATTGGATTGATATAAACAAGGAGACGAGAAACTATTTCGCCGAGAGGATAAAAGAAGAACTTGTGTCATTTAAGAGCAGCAAATATAGCAACAATCCTTAGGGAAAGCTTTAGGTCAAATATAACCCAAGATAACTCCAATGACGAGATTGATGGATTGAGAAGAGCTCATGCTCGAAGAAATTGGTGGGTTTAACTATCTCATTCTTGACAATTGTTGTATCATGAAACACGAACTCAAATTGTCACGAATGGCATAACACCACCTCAAATGATAAGGTTGAAAGAATTGCACTATCGAATGCAAGAAGAGGAATACTTGAGCTCCTCTGAAGAGAATCTCAATGAACACTTCGAGAAGGAATTAAATACTTGATGAACCATCATGTAGAACCTCCATGAAGAACTCCGGTAATAAAAGAATGATCAAACGAAAGGAGAGAGAAGTTGGAAACACAAGGTGAATCCTTGCAATGATTTAGATGGATCTTCGCGATGAAATAGTTGAAATAACTTTGAGCTCTGTAAAGAAAGATGGACAACTTGAATCGAGAATTTGATGAACCTCTGAAATAAGGAATTAAGTTATTCAATGAGACAAGAATAAGAATTACATTATGCGTATCCTTCACCAATTAAATTGCTGACAATCAACGGATTTGACATATTACTTATTCTCGTAGAAAAGATTAAGAGAGATATAACATAAACTTGAGAAGGTCTTCAACGAACCACCGGTAGGATTGGAAAGAACGAATGAATTGATATGATAAACGAAGGAAGAGAATCCTGAATGAAACACCGTTAGAATTAAAATGGCCGAAGAAAAAATAAAGGAACACCGGGAAGAATTATGAAATGAACGAAGATACTTGAGAGAATTTAGATACAAGAGGACGAATAGTTCACGAAATTCGTAGAGAATATTTGAATGATGCACCGGTAAGATTTGGAGAATGAGAGCTGAAAGCTGAGAATGAATACTTCTGAGATGATGGCCTCTAGATGATCAAACTGAGAAAGACTCCTGAGTTACTCCGGATGGGTGAAAATAATAGTCACAATGAAAACAATTATGAGAGGAAGACATCAAGCTAGAACCATGAATCTTGAAAAGAATGAAGCAAGATTTAAAAGAAACTCTTCTTCGGTCTTCAAATCCGAGAATGACGATGAGAAACACCACAAAATTGTTGAGGCACTCCAGAATGAAGAATGGAAAGGTTGAGCCAACGATGAAAAGAATTTAACCGATCTTGGAGAAAGGCATCTGACTGATGAAAAATTCATTCTTACGTCACACTTCGAAAAGAATTTCAGAGTAACTCCGGGAAGATTATAAGAGTCAGGTAAGATCCTGGGAAAAGACCTGTGGGTTAGGGCCCACTCAAGAGAAACGCCGTTGAAATGATTTGAAAGAGAGATTGCACCGGTAGAATTAAAATGGCTTGAATGAGATACCAATCTTGAAAGAGCTTGAACGAATGCAGAGTGGAAACACGAATCTTCGAGATATCTTCAGCACTCCGGAACAATTGAATAGCGAGAAGTGAATTACTATGAGGTGCAACGGCAGAAGAAAAGCATTGGACAAAAAGAAAAGACAATGCTCAATACCATAGTTTGAATTGAATCCACCGGAGAAGAAAACGAGTGAAGAGTGACGAACTTGAAGCTCCGTTAGAATCTTCAAGAGAATCACCGGGTAAGAACATTGACTGAAAAGAACGAAGAGACTTCACATGAATAAAATGGATATTTGATTAAGAAAACTGGGTCCTTGAAGAAGAATGGGGGGGAGGGTGGGAAAACAAAGACAACTTGAAGACGGATGAAGCAAACACCGTTGAGAAGAACTGATAATTGATCTTGTGAATGTTGACAAGATTGGATCCACTTAAAGAGAAACACGCCGGTTGAAAAGGATTGACAAGACAATCTCGATAAACGAGAAGGATTAGTATTCACATAGGAATATGAGAACACCATTTATGAAAGGTATGGAATCAACATTTGACTTTGAAGCAACTCGAATACCACAACTCAAAACAAAACAAAGGATTGGCTTGCAGAATAAGCCGGAACAAACATATGATAGAGATTTCGTCTGAAGTTTCCGTGGTGGGGCCTACACGGGCTCGATCGTACATCACCATCATGTACAAGGCAGTGCACATGACATACGAAGCGTCCCCGAGTCAGCATAGCCA
The DNA here is from genome assembly GCF_002162155.2 of Triticum dicoccoides. Lineage (NCBI taxonomy): Eukaryota > Viridiplantae > Streptophyta > Magnoliopsida > Poales > Poaceae > Triticum > Triticum dicoccoides. The sequence continues at coordinate 365,498,502 of NC_041382.1, read as the reverse complement.
AGGACTCTTTAAGACACAACGAGACCACTGTAAAACCAACCGTGGATAGGCGGACCACTAGACATCGAACCCCAATTTCATATCATGCATCCGTCGGAAAGATATCCTAAGAGCTACTTGAATTCCCACTTATAAACTCCCGAAACTTTCCGGTTATGCAATCAGGTGTTGGTGATACAGGGGAAGCATAATATCTCACCCAAAACTAGCAAATCCTACATCCGGCTATATCCATCCTTCAACACATAACCAAGAAGCCTTCGGAAATCATTTACCTCAACCTTCAAAAAGCATCCGTTATACGAGTTATGGCAATACTCCCAAACTCCTGCCCCAGTACTGGGTGGCGTCGAGGTTATCTCACCAACAACTGCATAAAAGAGATTTTTGATGTCGGGAAAACTAAACTCAGGTATTCCAGAACTGCAACAATAAAATTGTGACGAGAACACCTCGGAGCTCAACTCCCCGGGACACTTCCACAACCCCTAAATGACAGGAGGCACCAAGAACAATGTTCTCGTCACAAAACCACCAGAACATTTCCAAGATACCCGCATGATCCTAAAAAAATAGTGAAATTTGAGAAGAGAAGAGTCAAAACTCTACGTCAGGATGCCTCACCAGAGCGACGAAGGGACTGAGGAGTAAAAAGAATTCCTACTCTCCGATATATATAATCCTAAGATTCAAAACATTTTTCTAGACTCAACAACGCCAACGATTCGATCAAGCAGGGGGCTCCTAAGGTCGGGGAAGGCTCTGATTACCAACTTGTAACGCCCTCGATGCGGCTATATCTCCTACGTGTCGAAGCATGACTTAGAGGCATACCCGCATTGAAAGCAATGTCGCAAGTGAGGTAATCTTCACACAACCCATGTAATACATAAGGGAAAGAGATACATAGTTGGCTTACTATCGCCACTTCACACAATACATGAGTAAAGCATTACATCATCCAGATACAATCAAGGTCCGACTACGGAACCAAGATAAAAGAAGACTACCCCAAATGCTACACAGATCCCTGATCGACCCCAACTGGTCTCCACTACTGATCAACTAGAATGAATCAACACAAAGGACAAGACCTTCATCGAGCTCCTCCTTGAGCTTGGTTGCGTCACCTGCTCGGTAGCATCGGCACCTGCAAATTGGTTTTGGAAGTATCTGTGAGTCACGGGGACTCACCAATCTCACACCCTCGCGATCAAGACTATTTAAGCTTATAGGAAGGGTAAAAGGTATGAGGTGGAGCTGCAGCAAGCGACTAGCATATATGGTGGCTAACATATTCACAAACGAGAGCGAGAAGAGAAGGCAAAAGCACGGTCGAACAACTATGATCAAGAAGTGATCCTAGAACAACCTATGTCAAGCATAACTCCAACACCATGTTCACTTCCCAGACTCCGCCGAGAAGAGACCATCATGGTTACACACGCGGTTGATGCATTTTAATTAAGGTCCACTTCAGGTTTTCTACAACCGAACATTAACAAATTCCCATCTGCCCATAACCGCGGGCATGGCTTTCGAAAGTTCAAATCCCTGCAGGGGTGTCCCAGCTTACCCCATCACAAGCTATCACAGTCAACGAAGGATATTCCTTCTCCCAAGACAATCCGATCAGACTCGGCATCCCGGTTACAAGACATCCTCGACAATGGTAAAACAAGTCCAGCAACACCGCCCGAATATGCCGACAAATCTCGATAGGAGCTGCACATATCTCGTTCTCAGGGCACACTCAGATGAGACATCCTACGAGTAAAAGCAAACCTCAAGTTGCCCGAGGTGACCCCGCAGTCTACTCGGTTGGACCAACACTCAAAGGAGCACTGGCCCAGGGGGGGTAAATAAAGATGACCCTTGAGTCTGCAGAACCCAAGGGAAAGAAAAGGCTAGGTGGAGAATGGTAAAACCAATGTTGGGCATTGCTGGAGGAGTTTTATTCAAGGTGAACTGTCAAGGGGTTCCCATTATAACCCAACTCTGTAAGGAACGCAAAATCCGGGAACATAACACCGGTATGACAGAAACTAGGGCGGCAAGAGTGGAACAAAACACCAGGCATAAGGCCGAGCCTTCCACCCTTTACCAAGTATATAGATGCATTAATTAAATAAGAGATATTGTGATATCCCAATGAAAATATCCATGTTCCAATAAGGAACAAACTCCAATCTTCACCTGCAACTAGCAACGCTATAAGAGGGGCTGAGCAAAGGGGTAACATAGGCAAACAACGGTTTGCTAGGACAAGGTGGGTTAGAGGCTTGGTTTAACAATATGGGAAGCATGATATAGCAAGTGGTAGGTATCGCAGTATAAGCATAGCAAAAGAGCAAGCAACTAGCAAGCAAAGATAGAAGTGATTTCGAGGGTATGGTCATCTTGCCTGAAATCCCGCAAGGAAGAAGAATGAGTCCATGAAGAAGACAAACGGACGTAGACGAATGGGTACTCACAAACACGACATTATCAGAACCAACCCGAAGAAGCAACACCGGAAAGAAGCACACAACATAGTAAACAACCAACACATGAACATGGTATGATATGCGGGATGCGGCATGTGCTGCATGTGCATGATTTGGAAAGGAATGATTGAACCTGGCCTCAACTTGGAAATCCAAGAGTGCCACTTGAAAGGTGAGGTGATTTCGGTTGAAATCGATATACAGATCACCGGAATCGGATGCACGGTTTGGAAATGGCAAGCAAAACAAATATGTCACCGGTCTGCGATAAACAGCAAGTAGCCATCTAAATGCATCAAGATAACTATGCTAAAGCACTCAAACATGGCAACAAAATACATGGCAGGGATCCACTGATGATGCTTGACAAAAGATGAACAATGAGCTACGGCTAAATCATCCATTAACAGGTTCAAATAAGCATGGCAAAAGAGCAAATGATAACAGGTTTCAGACTTGGTGAAATTAACACAAGTCTGGAATTTATCATCAGGAAGCAAAGTTTAGAGCATGAAAACTACATGCTACAGGAACATATCATGGCAAAGCAAGGCATGGCATGAAGCAACTCTAATCATATAACAAAAGTCCCTTAGTGACCTTGAGCCAAAAGGGATAATAAAATACAATTGCAAGCATGTGAACATAGCAAAAACATAAACAGATTCAGACTTTGTGAAAAACTGGAGCATGCAAAACAGTTAACGAGTAGGCATGTTTACGAGCTCGATGCACTCACTACAAAGCATGGCATGACAAACTAAGCATAAACCCATCAAGAAGGCATGGCATAGAAGCTAGACATGGCAAGAACATGAACATATGGCATAAAAACAAAAATAGGACAAGGACTTAGTGAAATTCTAAGTCCCTGAAATCAGCATCAACGAGTAAGCTACTTTGCATGCTTGTGCTATTCACCACAAAGATCACAAAAATACATGGCATACACCCCTATAAAGATGGCATGACATTCATCAAAACACATGTAGAGCTCAGGATCATAGCATGCACACATTAATCATGGCAAAAATGACAAAAGGCCATTTGTTGAAACAGATCTGACATAATCATCACATAGCCCTCTTCCAACAATATTTCGGGCATCAAGATGAGCTCAAATGAAAATGATGCAATGAGATGAAATGATGTACTCATCGAGACGAATATTTTGATATGCTACACGCACGAATCGGAGCAACGGTGACGGAGTTATGGCATGAAGAAGTATGCAAATAATTATTGGGACTTGGAGAATTTCAACCTCGCAAAAGTCAACCCGGGATGGAGAGAAGCGGGACGGTGCGGATCCGGATCGGAACGGGGTGTTTGGTTCAGGGATGGATGGATCTCATCCCGTTTCTTCTCCAGCGAGGTGCCGAACTCCGGCGAGAGCGAGCTCCGGTGAGGAGGCGTTCCGGCGCGGCCACGGGTGGCGACCAAAGCAGGCAGGCGGCGCGGGGCACCATGGAGGCGGCGGGGCTGGGGAGCTACTGCGTCGACGAGGTCCGACGAAGGGCGCGGCTGTGCTGGAGGCGGCGGCGAGCCAGCGCGGGAGGCGTGAACTCCGGCGATGCAGGGCGCGGACGGTGGCGCCGGGACGGGCGCCGGGCGGCGGTGCGAGGTGGCCC
>NC_041382.1:365434232-365494050 GCF_002162155.2 Triticum dicoccoides | reverse complement strand
GACGCCAATGGCCGGAGCGAGGCGGAGGGCGGACATGTCCGTCGGTGGAAGAAATGTCCGTCGGCGGCGGGCAAAGTTAGGGTAGGGTTTGCACCGCGAATTTCGGAGGGGATCACACACACACACATATATATATGTATATGTATATATATATATATATATATATATATATATATATATATATATATATATAGGTAGAGGGAGCTAGGAGAGTCCAAATGAGGTGCGGTTTGCGGCCACGCGATCGTAATCGAACGACCGAGATGATGGAGAGGTCTTAGGTGGGTTTTGGGCCACTTTGGAGAGTTGTTGGGCTGCAACACACACGAGGCCTTTTTGGTCCCTCGGTTAACCGTTGGAGTATAAAACGAAGTCCAAATGGCACGAAACTTGATAGGCGGTCTACAGGTAGAAAGGGGCACTGGAGGACATAGGAGCGCTGGATTGCAAAACAGACAACGGGGAAAATGCTCAGATGCATGAGATGAACATGTATGCAAATACAATGCACATGATGACATGATATGAGAAGCATGACACGCAAGCAATGACAAGGCAAAAACAGCGAATAACTGGACGACACCTGGCACATCGGTCTCGGGGTGTTACACATCAACACTGCCATCCATGATGATATTGCACTCTTATGCTATCGTCATCGTGCTGCACTAAATTCACACTTCTTTGGAAGGATTGTATGGCAGAAGTTTGATGGAGCAACTATTGCCTTGACGAAAGCGCGAAAGATGAAGTTCTCCCCACTGTTAGTGTATAATCAGGATCTAGAACAATACGTCAAGAATCTTCGGATGGAGCTCCTGGAAGCCCTATTTGACAATGAAGCACTACAAGAAGAGGTTGAGACTCAGAGACTGAAGGTAGACAAGCTGGAGGAGGAGAACCTAGAGATCCCAAGAATGCCTCAGGAACTGAAAAGCAGCAGGACCATGTCTCATGCCAAGGACGTTGAGATCCAGAAGCTCAAGGAACAACTTCAGGACATACAGGGTCGTCACAAGAAACTCCGCGTCGACGGGGAAACTCTAGCAGAAAAATTGGAGGAGATCAGGTCCACACAGAAGAAGCCCAGTGGGGACAATGATCAAGTTCTCGATAAATTAGCTTAGTAGTAGCCCACCATGAGAGAAATAAAGATGAACGCTTTCTCGATTTAAGTATCTGACCATACCAACTTATGTGGGTGGCGATACTGTAGAATTGATTGAATAAATGAATGCTTGGTTGCTATTATTTCTGTGTTTATTGAATGGTTGGATAGATGCAATATTCGTAGGCTTGTAGTTGTTTCAACCTTGAGAGACGTAAGTTACGGAAGAATGGTAGAAGGCCTTCATATGGGAAAAGCATCAGGAATTGGAAACTCCCGAGCATTGAAGACCTGAAGAAATGAAGACATAGAAACGAAACCATAGTAGAATGGCCCATTACAAACAATACTTTTTCTTTTGAGCTAGGATTTGTTTGTTGATGGGTGGGTATTTGCTTTCTCTTTCTATCTCAACCAGACCCCGAAACCTTGAACCCATGGACAGCTGAACACCAAACTTTTCTAGAGACAATTAAATTTTGCCCATGGTGATACATTCCTTGTTCTGAGTACCCCTCTTATCCCACACATGCAGATGACAACCCTTTATGAGTCTTTCCTCAAGGGCCAGGAAACGATCATGACCCTGACAAGTGATCATGATTACCCGAAGATCCTGAAGGACATGATGAAGCATATTCACCTTGAAGGAGATGCAGTCTACAAAGGCTACCCCTTCATGCAAAAAGGAGTGGAACTTTGGTATGTGGAGGTACACCTCCACCGTATGAAAGGAGTTTGCCCAAAGAAGATGGGGCAGTACTTTTTCATCTCACGTGTACCACAAGCAACTTTCTTAGACGTTGTTCATGAAGCAGCCATGGAAGCCATACGCCAGATCGGAGAAATACTTGAAGCAAGACTCTGTTATACTCAGGAATACCTAAGAGAAGTGCATGCAGAGATGATGGAGATGAAGCTCAAGGCCACCACGATGAAACAGAAGATTGAAGATTTCAAGGCGCATGTCGCACAATTCCAGTGGGACTGAAGAATCCTCAAGGAGGAGAAATGAATAAAATTGGAAGTAATGCCTGACCATACCAAACCATGTGGGTGGCAGCATTTGTAATAAAGTACTTTTCGGAATTTGGATTTACGAAAAATGGTTAAGGATGTAATAAAAGATTTGATATGAAAATAATATGATTTATGGATAAACTAGTGCATTTTTTGGTGTGGTAGTACTCTATAAAGCCATAGGATCAATGAAGAAAGAAATATGTTATTCATGACGGTCCATAGAAGGGAGCTGGACCAAATAAGTTGGAGTTTTGTATGATCGTCACCACAAGGGTATGAAGGAAGAAGTACTATTGGATTTAAAGGAGATGTAATGTTGGAATATGGAATGATAATCCTCGGAAGGATGAGTTAAACTTGTGCAAGAGTTGAAGTGGGCCATAACCCACAGGCCCAGGAGTTAATAAGAAGCAAGCACACTCTTGCTGAAGGAAGATATTTCGGAAGAAAACTCCGAGTTAATTAGCCAACATTTTTAGGAGGATACGAAAACCTGAGGGTTGTGAAGACATTAGATGTCTTGTTCAACTTGCAGAAACAATGGATTTATTCGAACTCAGTTCGTCGACAAGAAAAATTCTACAATGCTTGTGGGTATGCCCAAGTGTTAGAATACGTGATTTGATGCCTACATATGTAGTAATGGTTCAAGACGGGATGGATTGGCCCCCATACCGGAGACTTCTATCATGAACTATCATATGTTGATGGAAAATCAGAGAGCCTTGAAAACCTTAGAAGAGTGTCAACACATCAAGCCATAAAACCATAGAATGGTAGGACGATGGAACCCTTTACAGGCAATCGATGCCAATCGTAGGATATACGGTGAGATTCAACCCCGACCATTTTTCCTGCAGGAGAAGCCATAAATTGTTGACCACTAGGAGGTTCCGATAGTTTCTTAGTATTGATGACAGACATGTCAGATATGAAGACCCACTCTTCGGAAGAACCTCATCAGGATTGAGAGGACACATGATTTTGAGAAAAAGGTCATGCCCCGACCGGGAGAGCACCAGTGAAAGAGTTATTCCAGAGAATATGAGAAGACTGACACCGTCAACTGAAAGGATGGAGTACATGAATTTTGTCAGAACCATAGCATTGCTTCCAAGTGTGGTACCACCCCAGATCTCTTTGGTCGATGGATTTTCTGGAAGACCTCCAAACCCTAACCTTTTCTTGCTATCCTCTTCGAATCTCGAGGATGAGATTCATTTTAAGTGTGGTAGGTTTGTAACATCCCAAAATTCTAAATTTTGGAATGTTATATTAAATAAATAGTTTTGATTGTTTGGTTGATAGTTGTGTGAATGATTGGGTGAAATTGAGTGCAATTTGAAACTTTTTGAAAGTTGAATGAGAGGGAATAAAAGGACTTTCCCAAAATTGTTTTCATCTGAAATGATTTCAAACCTCATTTGAAAGTAACGCAAACTTCATGCCACTCAAGGACTTTCAAGAGAGGAGATGAAATGACTTCTCCAAAGTTTAAATGAAAGAGAGTGGGGAGTTAAACCACTTTTGAAATTCCATTTGGAATCCCTCCCATTTGAGTAATTTCAAATTCCTCTGACCCATTGCAAAATAAAGAGAGGAGTCATATGACAATCCAAACCAGGGGCAAATTTGAAATATATTTGAATGAGGAAAAACAGAAAAGATTTGGAAGTGGTTCGAATTTCAATTTCAAAAACCATTTAGTAGTTATTTGACTTTTAATCAAATTATTTTTCTCCTAAAATTAAATAAATGGAAATAAGGGTAAAATGATTCCCTTCAATGGAAAACTAGGAGAAAATAATTTTGAAGTCATTTTGGTATTTTAAAAATGATTTTTGTTGGGTTTTAATGCAACAGTACCACTATTTGCTTTATTTGAATTTTTGTAGATTTTATTTGCCTCCGAAAATGTTTTCATGTTTTAGAAATTATTTTTTCTGAAACTTTTCATATACTATATGACTATATAGTATTTCGATTTATTTTGTTTGTTTTCTTTTCCTTCGAATTGTTAAAAAAAGGAAATGGCCGAAGCCTAGCGCTAGCCGCCGGCCTAGCACACCGAAATGGCCCAGGGCCTCTTTCCCCCCGAAAACCCTTCGCCCCGGCTGCCCGACCCGCTCTCCCCCTACCGCAGTCGCTGACACCGGACCCCACCACCACCTTCCTCCTCCGCACGCAACCACCGCAGCAGGATCGCACCGCCGCTACCGCCGTATACCGGAGATCGCGGGATCCTCTCCCCGATTCGCCCCCTCTCCCAAGTTGGCCTCCCCTCTATAAATACCCCCTCTCCTCTCTGTTCCGCCCCTAAAGACGCCCGAACCTCTCTCCCTCGCCGCCTATTGCTTGCCGGAGCTCCGCCTCCGCCACCACTCCATTGTCGCCCTAGCCACTCCCTCCGTCGTCCCCGAGCCCCACCACCTCCACCAATCGCCTGGACCCCGTCCACCGCACCTTCCCGAGGACTCGCCCGAGCTCCTGCGCCCTTGGAACACCACCGCCGCCGACCACCCGAACGTCACTGCCGCCCCGAGCTCGCCGCCGTCCTCCTCCAACGTCCCCGAGCTCCACTGAGGCCACAACCGTGATCGCCTTCGTCTGCTGCATCCTCCCGACGAGTTCACCGAGCTCGCCGACGACCGGAGCGCCGTCCCCATCGACCACCTCGTCGGAGCACCTCCAGGAGTTCATCGCCGCCGCGGTGAGCTTCCCCTCCCTCCGATCTTTTTTCAACGGCTTAGATTAGATCTCTGTATGGTTAGGTTTTATTTTATTAGATCGGTTTTAGTGCAGTTTATTTACGGTTAGTTCGGTTTATATCTAATCCGGTTCACTGTTTTTCCTTTATTCGTACGCGCATTAGCGGTTTAGTTATATATCGCCCGAGCGTGGTTTAGCGTTGGATCGCCCGCCGTTTAGCCCACTAGCAGCCTGACACGTGCACTTGCCCGTTTAGTTTTTTTCGTTTCTGTTTCAAAAACAGAATAGTTTCTGTTTTTAGATTGCTTATATCTTTTAGGTTTTAGAGCCAAATTGAGTGATTCTTTTTGCTCTGTGTCACAAATTCGTTGAAGTTCCTGTTTGTGCCTTTATTTTTCAAATTTTAGTAGTTTAAATTTGAGTTTGATGAAATTTATAAATCACTATTTTGGCCGTTTTGCTACTGTTTGCTACTGTTTTGTTATTGTTTTGTCTATCCAGTAGCTTATAGTTATTTTTTTGTTTATTTTAAATTAGGTTTATTTTCGAAAAAGTCTACAAATGGTCTAAAACTGCCTAGCCAGAATTTTCCAGACTTAGTTTTTTTAACTGGAACTATTTTTTTACTGCGGGTAACACAGAAGTTCGGGAATCCTACTCTGTCATGACCCGGAGTATGGTGTGATCCGGAAATCGAAAACAAAGTAACAAGTACTAGACTCGGACTGGGACTGGTGGTGGAGATGAATCTGGTGGAAGTCCGACTGGTGGTTGAATATGGCGATGGTATATCTGGACTCAGATTGGTGGTGGTATATGGCGATGGTATATGTGAACTCAGACTGGTGGTTGTATATGGAAATGTTATATGTGGACTCGGATTGGTGGTTGTATATGGCAGCCATAATGTATATGGTGGGGTGGTGGTATATGGCAATGATGATGACTATGGTGCGGCGGCGGTGTGACAACCTGTGAATAGAACTCGAAACTCTAAGGAACTAGACGCTAAGACCAGCAACTTGACATGATGATGCAACCGCAAATTCAACAAAGCAAAACTCTAAAAATACTATGCAAAGGCTCAGATTGGTTCGGATATGATGAACTAACCCTAATTGTTTTGGCTTTTTTGTGGACTATAGGTATGAAGAATAGACTTGACCTAAACTACGAAAAACTGTAAAATCTCACCGAGCAACCTGGAAATCTGATACCACTTGATAGAGGCAAAGGTGTCCCAATGTTTTGATGAGATGGTGGCTATCGTTTTCCATGGGAGTCGACCTTGATGATCCGACTACGAATGTGCGAGACGTCGCACCTTAGAAATCTCTAAACCAACTTCCGAGGGGTTATTGACCACGCCAGAGCATGATCAACCTGACCACGAGGGTCTATTTCCTGCGAGCAAACGAAGAACAAGCAAGAAATTGAGATTGCAATCTGGATATTGCGAATATGAGAGGAAATCTTTATTAATGAAGGTGGGGTTCTGTGACGCCTTTGTCTGGTCGTTGAACACAAACGAAGTATGCGAAGTGGCAGCTATGGCGAACTTTTAATCTAAACAAAACCCAAAGTCTAAACGACGCCCTAAAGGCTGTATATATGGAGGAAGAGGGGGGAATTTTGTGGCCCTTGGAGGAGGTGTCCGAAACCAACCCTAACTCTTGTTTCCCCACACATAAGAACTCTAAAAACAGCCTATACTTAAGTATTTCGAAAATACATGGGCCTGGCCCAATAATAAGGTGACGCAACACCTAGAATAGCCTCTGGATGAAAAACATGAAGTGGCATCTCTATATTTCGTCCAAGGCTTCATGCACTCATTATGGTTGCTTCAAAGTCCTGAAATCATCACTTGAAACTCCGTTCTTGTTTCCCTTGTGCATGCCATCAACTCCATGCGTGTTCTTGCTCCAATGTTCATCCTTCTCCAAGCTTGGTCCTTCATTTGTAAGCAAAACAAATGTATCCAATTTAGGCAGCCTCGTATTCTCATGAACATTAGAATCATTACCAAGAAACAAAAGCACCTGATAATTTAATCTGTGTGCGCGAGCTCTAGTAATTGGTCCAATATGTATAGCAGCAGGGATGTGGGTGTAACAATGGTATTGATGTCCTCATCAGTAGGGATTGGCATGCAACAGATGCACTAGAGCTATAAGTTTATGAAAGCTCAAAAGAAAACTAAGTGGTTGTGCATACAACTTGCTTGCTCATGAATACCTAGGGCAATTTGAGGAAGCCCATCGTTGGAATATACAAGCCAAGTTCTATAAGAAAAATTCCCACTAGTATATGAAAGTGACAACGTAGGAGACTCTATCATGAAGATCATGGTGCTACTTTGAAGCACAAGTATGGAAAAAGGATAGTAACATTGCCCCTTCACTCTTTTTCTCTAATTTGTTTTCTTTTCTCTTTTTTTGTTTGGCTTCTTTGGCCTCCCTTTTTTTATTTTTCCTCACATGGGACAATGCTCTAATACTGAAGATCATCACACTTTTATTTACTTACAACTCAAGAATTACAACTCGATACTTAGAACAAAATATGACTCAATATGAATGCCTCCGGCAGTGTATCGGGATATGCAATGACTCAAGAGTGACATGTATGAAAGAATTATGAACAATGGCTTTACCACAAATACTATGTCAACTACATGATCATGCAAAGCAATATGACGATGATGGAACATGTCATAATAAACGGAACGGTGGAAGTTGCATGGCAATATATCTCGGAATGGCTATGGAAATGACATAATATGTAGGTATGGTGGCTATTTTGATGAAGGTATATGGTGGGTGTATGGTACTGGCGAAAGTTGCATGGTACTAGAGAGGCTAGGAATGGTGGAAGGGTGAGAGTGCGTATAATCCATGGACTCAACATTAGTCATAAAGAACTCACATACTTATTGCAAAAATCTATTAGTTATCAAAATGAAGTACTACATGCATGCTCCTAGGGGGATAGATTGGTAGAAAAGACCATCGCTCGTCCCCGACAGCCACTCATAAGGAAGACAATCAAAAAATACCTCATGCTCCAGCTTCGTCACCATACGTGCATGCTACGGGAATCACAAACCTTAACACAAGTATTTATCCAATTCACAATTACTCACTAGCATGACTCTAATATCACCATCTTTATATCTCAAAACAGTCATAATGAATCAAACTTCTCATAGTATTCAATGCACCTTATATGAAAGTTTTTATTATATCCCTCTTGGATGCCTATAATATTAGGACTAAATTTGTAACCAAAGCAAATTACCATGTTGTTTAAATACTCTCAAAATAGTATACATGAAGCATGAGAGTTTAACAATTAAATAAAACCACCGCCATTCTCTAAAAAGATATAAGTGAAGCACTAGAGCAAAATTGTCTAGCTCAAAAGATATAAGTGAAGCACATAGAGTATTCTAATAAATGAAAATTAATGCGTATCCCTCTCAAAAGGTGTGTACAGAAATAATGATTGTGGAAAACTAAAAAGCAAAGACTCATATCATACAGGATGCTCCAAGCAAAACACATATCATGTGGTGAATAAAAATATAGCTTCAAGTAAAGTTACCGATAGACAAAGACGAAAGAGGGGATGTCTTTTGGGGCGTCCCCAAGCTTAGTCTCTTGGTTGTCATTGAATATTTCCTTTAGGTTCCTTGGGCATCCCCAAGCTTAGGCTCTTGCCACTCCTTATTCCATAGTCCATCAAATCCTTACCCAAATCTTGAAAACTTCACAACACAAAACTCAACAGAAAATCTCGTAACCTCTGTTAGTATAAGAAAATAGATCACCACTTTTGGTACTGTTGTGAACTCATTATTTATTTATATTGGTGTAATATCTACTGTATTCCAACTTTTCCATGGTTCATACCCCCCGATACTGCCCATAGATTCATCAAAATAAGCAAACAACACATAGAAAACAGAATCTGTCAAAAACAGAACAGTCTGTAGTAATCTGTAACTCACGAATACTTTTGTAACTCCAAAAATTCTGAAAACTTAGAACAGCCTGAGAAATTTGTTTATTAATCTTCTGCAAAAAGAATCATTATTTTATCACTCTTCTGTCAAAAATTATAATTGTTTTCCTGAGCGCAGAAGTTTCTGTTTTTCAGCAAGGTCAAATCAGCTATCACCGTAAGCCATCCCAAAGGTCTTACTTGGCACAAACAATAATTAAAACACAAAACCACATCTAACTATAGGCTAGATGAATTATTTATTGCAAAATGTAAGCAAAAAGCCAAGAACAAAAATTAAATTAGGTTGCCTCCCAACAAGCGCTATTGTTTAACCCCCTTAGCTAGGCATAAAAACACAAATAAATCTATGTATTGTAATCTTTGGTATGCAATCCATAGGTAGCTCTCATAATAGATTCATATGGAAATTTTATTTTATTTCTTGGAAAGTGTTCCATGCCCTTCCTTAATTGAAATTGAAATCTAATGTTTTGATTGTAAGGATGAGGATAATTCAACATGGGTTGCAACAAGGAAATACAATATATTAAAGAATAATTATCATAATTAAATTCCTTGAAATCCAAAAGAGTGGGTTCATTACTACTTAAAGTTTGGACCTCTCCAATCCCACTTTTATCAATTTTTGCATCAAGATCTAAAAACTCTAAATCATTGGGACGCCTTTTATCTAAAGTTGACTCATCTCCAGTCCCGTCAAGATTTATATTGGAAAACAAATATTCAATAGGAGTCACATCAATCACTTCAAGCTCTTCATCATTATTTTCACGGAAACTAGAAGAACATGATTTTATAAACCAATCTCATTTAGCACGCATCTTAGCGGTTCTTTCTTTGCACTCAGCGATGGAAATTCTCATAGCCTTGAGAGACTCATTGATATCATGCTTGGGTGGAATAGATCTAAGTTTCAAAGAATCAACATCAAGAGAAATTCTATCCACATTCCTAGCCAAATCATCAATCTTAAGCAATTTTTCTTCAACCAAAGCATTAAAATTCTTTTGCAAACTCATCAATTCTTTAACACTATTCTCAAAATCAGAGGGAATCTTATTATAATTTCCATAAGCATTGCTATAGGAATTACCATAATTATTAGAGGAATTACTAGGAAACAACCTAGCACTAAAATAACCTCTATACGCGTTATTACCAAAATTGTTCCTACCAACAAAATTCACATCCATAGATTCATTATTATTTTCAATCAAAGTAGACAAAGGAATATCATTAGGATCAATAGAAGCACTCGTGCTAGCAACTAATTTCATAAGTTCATCCATCTTTCCACTCAAAACATTAATATCTTCAATCGCATGCACTTTTTTACTAGAGGAAGATCTTTCGGTATGCCATTGAGAATAATTAACCATAATATTATCTAGGAGTTTAGTAGCTTCTCCTCAAGTAATTTCCATAAAAGTGCCTCCCGCGGCCGAATCTAAAAGATTTCTAGAACAAAAGTCAATCTGGCATAAATTTTTTGTATAATCATCCACAAATTCAAACCATGAGTAGGGCAATTTCGTATCATCAATTTCTCCCTCTCCCAAGACTGTGCAACATATTCATGATCAAGTTGCTTAAAATTCATAATATCAGTCCTAAGGGAGATGATCTTAGTGGAAGGAAAAATACTTGGAAATAAAAGCATCTTTTCACTTATTCCATGAATCAATACTATTTTTAGGCAAATTTGAAAACCAAGTTTTAGCATGATCTCAAAGTGAGCACGGAAATAGCTTCAATTTAACAATATCACTATCCACATCTTTTTATTTTGCATAGCGCACAACTCAACAAAATTATTCAGATGGGATGCGGCATCTTCACTAGGAAGGCCGAAAATTGATCTTTCATAACAAGATTCAGCAAAAAGCGGCATTAATTTCATAAGATTCCGCACTAGTGGCGGGAGCAATCGAAGTACTAATAAAATCATTGCTATTAGCGTTGGAAAATTACACAATTTGGTATTCTCTTGAGCCATCGTGACAAAGCAAGCAATCCAACACACAAGCACACAAAAAGCAAACGAAGAAGACGAATGGAAGAGGGGCGAAGAAAAGGCAAATATTTTTGGAAATCTTTTTAGAAGTGGGGGAGAGGAAAACGAGAGGTGAATGGGGAATAATGTAATGCAAGAGATGAGAGTTTACGATGGGTACTTGGTATGTCTTGACTTGGCGTAGATCTCCCCGGCAATGGTGCCAGAAATTCTTCCTGCTACTTCTTGAGCTTGCGTTGGTTTTTCCCTTGAAGAGGAAAGGGTGATGCAGCAAAGTAGAGATAAGTATTTCCCTTGCTGCCCCTACTGTCACTCGGAAAGGACACTGCAAGATCGAACCCAAAGCTAATCACTTCTCCCATTGCAAGAAAAACCAATCTAGTTGGCCAAACCAAACCGATAGTTCCAAGAGAATTACAAAGATACCAAATCATGCATAAAATAATTCAGAGAAGATTCAAGTAATATTCATAGATAAGCTGATCATAAATGCACAATTCATCGGATCTCGACAAACACACCATAAAAGAAGATTACATCGGATAGATCTCCAGGAACATCGAGGAGAACATGGTATTGAGAATCAAAGATAGAGAGAAGAAGCCATCTAGCTACTAGCTATGGAACCGTAGGTCCATGGTAAACTACTCACGCTTCATCTAGAGGGCAATAGAGTTGATGTAGAAGCCCTCTGTGATCGAATCCCCCTCTGGCAGGATGCCAGAAAAGGCCCCTAGATGGGATCTCACGGGTACAGAAGGTTGCGGCGGTGGGAAAGTGTTTTCGTTGATACGTTTGGTGGTTTGGGAATATATGTGAATATATAGGCGAAGGAATTAGGTTAGGGGAGTCACGGGGAGCCCATGAGGCAGGGGGCGTGCCATACCCCCCTAAGCGCGCCCTCTCCCCTTGTGGCCGCCTCGTGGCTCCTCCGACTTGATCTCTAAGTCTCTGGGGTGTCTTCTGGTCCAAGAAAAATCGTTGCAAAGGTTTTATTTCATTTGGTATTCTTTTTTTTGTGAAACTCTAAAAGAAGGAAAAAACAAAAACTGGCACTAGGCTCTAGGTTAATAGGCTACTCCCAAAAATAATATAAAATAGCATATTAATGCATATAAAACATCGAAAACAGATAATATAATAGCATGGAACAATCAAAAATTATAGATACGTTGGAGACGTATCAGTGCTTCTCCCCTGGGATGGAAGCATCACCAAACACTATTGAGTGTGTGCGAGAAGTTGCAAGGGTTGGGTTCCATGGTGTAGGCAACAGGAGTGGCGGCCATCTATAGTCAACATTATTAAGTATCAAGGTTAGCTTACGAATAGTTAGCTAGGATGTTGTGCAAAATCAAATGCACTTCCTAGACTCTCTACCAGCTCTCGACTCTAGGTTCTGCCTAGCTAGCGTGTCCTCCAGTCAGTGCTGCTCTCATACCAAGTCTTGTGACACCCCAGTTCAGAGAACCAGAGGCCCTCATGTTCCAACAAAGATATCTATGTCTTCTAGAACATGACTATAACATGGTACAAAATAACCACATTCTAATGGAGTTCTCAAATGGTACACGCAATACTCTTGCTCAGCAAGGTAGTACAATCCGAGCCATAGTGCTTGATTATTATGCCAATGGCCTTGTGGCTAATAGAAAAATAGTAGGGGTAGGGTTTATGACACAGCGTAAGGGGGGACTCTTGTGGGAATCCAATCCAACATGACACTGCTTTTCGGTGGAGCCGACGGTCTATTGGGCAATGTTGCCGCTTTGCTAGTTCGGCAAGGGGGAACACTCCACTCAAAGAGCAAGGGAAACGAGCAGAGCCATGATTTACCCAGGTTCGGGCTGTTGAGAAGCATAAAATCCTACTCCTACTTTGGTGTATTGGGTGGATGTGGAAGAAAGTATATGGAGTGCTCTCCTCGGAAAGTCGCTAGGAGAGGGAAGCTGCACTGTTACCTATGCGTAAAGGTTGCCTAGGGCTCGAACCCCTGTAACGGCTGCCTTTGTCAGATTACGTATTTCGGCAAACCCTTGAGGTTCGAAAACGGGGGTGCGCACGAAGATCTCTCTCCCCCTAGCTCACGCTCTCGCAACGATCTCAAAGCCTAGCTCGCCGAACCCGAGGAAAAAGGGACACAAGAGATTACACTGGTTAGGGCCACCATTGTGGTGTAATACCCTACTCTAGTGTGGTGTGGTGGATTGCCTTCCAGGCTGGGGATGAACAAGTACAAGGGAAGAACAGCCTCCTGAGGAGAGGTGTTCTTGAGCTCGATGAGCTTGTGTGGTTGGGGATGATCTGAATGATCCGTCTCCAGATGAGCCTATCCTGACTACGGTGGTGGCTAGCCCTATTTATAAACGCCTGGGTCCTCTCCCCAAATATTAGGCGGGAAGGGATCCCACAACGGCCAATTCGAAGGGGGACAATGAGTACAAGTTATCGTGACAAAAGGTGGTCTTCGCTTGCCAAAGACTCTGGTGGTGACGCCGTCGTGGGCTCCGTGATGACCCCCGTCTTGCCATCCTGCTGGTCTTGGTCTCGTTGCACCAATATGGAAACCTTTTCCTAAATCCTCAGGACTCTTCGCCTGCGCCTGCCTTTTTAGCACCAAAGAGGAAACTGGCACTCTATGCCCGCTGGCACCCGCCTGGCCTTGGTCATCATGGCTCACGTCATGAGAACCTCACGAGGTGCCCCTCGCCTTGATCTCTCTGCTTCTTGCGAGCCAGCCTAGTGAGGCTGCCCCTGAGGAGGTCTTGTGTCATCCGCCTCCCGAGGCTTGGCCCCTCATGAGGGTCTTGAGCGTTGGTTGATGAAGACGGGCCGTGCCGGGCCGCTGGTGGAGCCGCGTCCTGGGCCACAGGCAGGCAAGTCTGGGTACCCCCATTCCCAGGACGCCGATAGAAGCCCTCGGGCCCAAGGCGCGCTCTCGCTTGGCTTCGCAACGAAGCCAAGGGGCAAGTGCGGAGCGCCACGGGCCCTAACAGCCTGTGGCCTTGATTGACGTGTGGCGATTGACGGGACATGGGCGTCTCCGCTTCCCCACGCCGCCTCTGCAACCGCCCGAGTTTACGAGTCTCTGTTGCATGCAGAAAAGAGGTCATTATTACCTTAGATCATGGAGGCCGGCGGTTGGCCTCCTCCTGGCTATAAATGGGAAGGGGGGCGGAGCCCCCATTACCCATCTCTTCCTCCACTCCTCCTGCTCCTTCTTCTTCCTTGTTTCACTGCTGCGCCGCATCACCCATGGCGTCGATACGGAGGCTCTCCACCGCCGAGAAGGGGAAAGCCCCCCACGAAGATCTTGGGCCTCTCCCACCGAAGAAGAGGTTGGCTTGCTCGCGCGATGCCGTTGTGAGGCCGGAGGTGACGAGGCCTTGGCACGAACGGCCTCCCCTGGCTATCCACTGCCTTTGTACGCCCAAGCAGAGGGCTCTGGAGGAGGTAGCAAGGACAGACGCCCCTGTGCCACGGCCGTGGTGGCCGTGCCGTGGCGGCGCGCGCTGCCACCCCGCGAACCCACGCCGAGGGTTCCTCGTGCGAATCATGGTGTGGACGGGGTTGCCACTGAGCACGTGGATCTGGTTCCCGCTGTTCTTCACCAAAGAGATGCCGTCGAGGGGACCGATGGAGTTGTGGCTGCAGCATGCTGGGTGTGACACACCGGCTATGGGGGCGGAGGTTGAGGTCGTCTCCCCCGGCAAGGTCTTCATGACCCGCGGATGGGGTGAGGTCGCCCGCTGATACGTCCATTTTGCATCATGCTTTTATATGGATATTTATTGCATTATGGGCTGTTATTGCACATTATGTCACAATACTCATCACTATTCTCTCTTATTTTACAAGGTTTGCATGAAGAGGGGGAATGCTGGCAGCTGTAATTCTGGGCTGGAAAAGGAGCAAACATTAGAGACCTATTCTGCACATCTCCAGAAGTCCTGAAACTCCACGGGAGCACTTTTCAGAATATATAAAAAATATTGGGCGCAAGAAGTACCAGAGGAGGGCCACCCACCAGCCACAAGGGTGGCGGCGCGCCCTACCCCCTGGGCACGCCCCCTACCTCGTGGGCCCCCTGGTGGCCCTCCGATGCCCATCTTCTGCTATATGAGGTCTTTCGTCCGAGGAAAAATAATAAGAAAGCTCACGGGACGAAACTCTGCCGCCACGAGGCGGAACCAATCTAGGGCTCCGATAGAGCTATTCTGCCGGGGAAACTTCCCTCTGGGAGGGGGAAATCATCACCATCGTCATCACCAACGATCCTCTCATCATGAGGGGGTCAATCTCCATCAACATCTTCACCAGCACCATCTCATCTCAAACCCTAGTTAATCTATTGTATCCAATCTTTGTATCGAAACCT
The DNA here is from genome assembly GCF_002162155.2 of Triticum dicoccoides. NCBI lineage: Eukaryota > Viridiplantae > Streptophyta > Magnoliopsida > Poales > Poaceae > Triticum > Triticum dicoccoides. The sequence continues at coordinate 365,478,789 of NC_041382.1, read as the reverse complement.
CAGATTTGTACCTGTGGGTTGCTAGTAGTGTTGATTACTCCTTGTAGTTGATGCTAGTTGGTTTACTTGGTGGAAGATCATATGTTCAGATCCATTATGCATTTAATACCCTCTGATTATGAACATGAATATGCTTTGTGAGTAGTTACGTTTGTTCCTGAGGACATGGGAGAAGTCTTGCTATAAGTAGTCACGTTAATTTGGTATTCGTTCGATATTTTGATGAGATGTATGTTGTCATCCCTCTAGTGGTGTCATGTGAACATCGACTACATGACACTTCACCATTGTTTGGGCCTAGAGGGAGGCATTGGGAAGTAATAAGTAGATGATGGGTTGCTAGAGTGACAGAAGCTTAAACCCTAGTTTCTGCGTTGCTTCGTAAGGGGCTGATTTGGATCCATATGTTTGATGCTATGGTTAGGTTTACCTTAATACTTCTGTTGTAGTTGCGGATGCTTGCAATGGGGTTAATCATAAGTGGGATGCTTGTCCAAGTAAGGATAGTACCCAAGCACCGGTCCACCCACATATCAAACTATCAAAGTACCGAACGCGAATCATATGAACATGATGAAAACTAGCTTGATGATAATTCCCATGTGTCCTCGGGAGCGGTTTCCTTCATATAAGAGTTTGTCCAGGCTTGTCCTTTGCTGCAAAAAGGATGGGGCCATCTTGCTACATGTTATTTAATTTTATTACTTGCTACTCGTTACAAATTACCTTATCACAAATCTATCTGTTACTGATAATTTCAATACTTGCAGAGAATACCTTACTAAAATTTGCTTATCATTTCCTTCTGCTCCTCGTTGGGTTCGACACTCTTACTTATCGAAAGGACTACGATAGATCCCCTATACTTGTGGGTCATCACCTCCGTCTGCCATGCGGAGGGGGCGCTCGCCATCCATTTCGAGTATGACGGCGCCTCCAAGCTGTTCTTCAAGGTCTTCGGCGAGGAGGGAAATCTCCTGGAGTGCTGCCCTAGAGGGGGGAGCCAGGACGGTGCGGCGGTAGGCACTCAGCCCGCCCTTGGACATGCTGACAGCTCCTCCAGCAGCAGCGGTGGCTCCTGGTGGTCTAGCCACTCTCCCGATCCTGATGAGACTCCAGAGACGAGCGACGACAGCTACGTGCCCCTGAGCTCGTGTCGTGCCCGGAGTGTAGCAACGGCGTTCGCTCGTCGTTGCCGTTGATCTGGATGGGGTTGGTGTCGGCCCCCCATGGCCCACTGTTGATAATGGCGTCGGCGGTGACGCCTGTAGATAGGGCTCCTAGAAACCTTCTTCTTTTGTTCCCTGCAAGGAGTCGAGATGAACCCCATGGGGGCGTGTAAAGGGTTTGTAGTGTCTTTTGCTAATATTTTCCTTATTATGAAGATCTATGACTACGTGTCTTGCTCCGGCTCAGTCCCCCCTTTCCATCCTCGCAGTAGCCTAGTCCTCTACGCCCACAGGTCCCAGTCCCCAGGCAGGCTACAACCGTCGTTGGTATGCCAGGTCGTGATGTCGTGGTCAAGGCCAGGAGGTGAGCGGCCCGAGGTCCAGTAAGAGCTCCTGAGGAGCGATGCTCAAGAGGTCCCCTTTAGCATTCAAGCAACTACCTGAACGTAGGAAAGGAAGGCGGTGTTGCCATAGCAAGGCTGCAAGAGATGGGAGTCATGTGTCGCAGCGCTTGGCAGATCCAGGTGTGAGACTTATCTTAGCGGTTCAAAGTCGATTCCCTGTGCCGCGCCAACTTCAAGCGTCAACTAGGTCGAGCTCGCGCGAGCCTCCCCCTCCTTTCACGTCCTTCTATGCGCTCTACGTCCTCGGGTCCTGGCCGTCAAGTGAGCTCAGCTGCCGCCGGTATGCCCGGTCGCGATGCCATGGTCAAGGCCAGGGGTGAGGGTTGGAGAGCCAGTAAGAGTTCCTAATTCGCGATGCTCAGGAGCCCCCCTTTAACACGTAAGCGAATTGTGTGAAAAAAGGAGGAGCCCGCGGTGCCGTCCGCCATCAGCCTTCGGGGGTTCCTGCAGGTTAGCGTGAAGGAGGAATACAGTCTACAACCATGCTAGCCAGTCTGCCATAGGTCGTTCCGCAAGAAGGTGAAGGCATTGAGGGCCTGGTGAGGTGATGTGCACGGGGCGTGCCGTGAGCCAGAGCTCGACCACTCAGATTTGTCAGCGTTGCAGGGACGGACCCGAGCACAAGCGTCGTGCCAGCATGGGTAGCCCCCATTATGGGATGAGAAGGGGGTTGGGGTAGCGCGGGTGGTCGCGATGGATAATAGACGAGCAGGTAATAATCATGAAATGACTCAAGCAAAGAGGCAGGTTAGCTCAGATAGATGCAAGAACGATACATGCCACTAGGATGGACCCGAGCGGCCTGGGGATGATGCAGCCCAAGGGGCGCCCCCAGCAAGGTAAGCTAGAGATGCAAAAGGATACATGTCGCAGGGACAGACCTATGCGACTTGGGGATAATGCAGCCCGAGGGGTACCCCCAACTGAATGAACTGGAAAGAGTCACCTGATAATGCCGTTGGAGTGGTGTTGGAGTAGCCGATGATGCATGCCGAAGAGTCGTTCCTCACGAGCTGCCAGGGCCCTGAGCCTCGGGATGCTCTGGGGGCTCGGGTGGTTCCTTGAGGACCATCGCCATCTCCGCCAGGACATTGTGATGCCTGGCCTCCTAAGCCGCCAGGATGCTCCGCAGGTGGCGCTGGAAGGTGACGGCCGCGTTCGGCAAGCCAAATGGCATGCGAACATAGCTGTGAGGTGGACCCTCGCACCGACCAACGTGCGAAGGCCAGAAGCGCTCCTGATATACGGCCCTGTTGAGCCCTGGAATGTCGATGCAAATGTGCAGCCCGCCGTCCTCACCAGGATGCGGGGCTACGCCAGGTGGTGGGTGGCGGTCGCCACGCATGGCCCTTGCCTCTTGAAGCTCCTGGGTCGCCTTGACGATGAACTCCTGAGCACCGGGCTCTCCTCGCCCAGTGTCCTCCTGAGGGAAACGTGCGGTGAAGCACGCCTCCACATGGTGCCCGAGCGCCTCCCTCGTGATGTTGGCTAGGTATGAGGCCCTCCAGAATAGAGCCCCCGAGCCTTGCCCGAGGAGGGCGCCGGGCGCGCCTTCCTATGCGAGGGAGGGAGGCGCCCTAGATGTGGGCGCAGGTCCTGAGCTGGTGCCGCTGGAGATGCTGCTCTCTTGAGGCCCCGGGAGGAGTAGCTGCTTCTTCTCCTTGGGGATGGCCTCAAGAGGGTACAGGATGCCTCCGTTATCGGGGTCGTCGATCACAGCGGCTTGGAAGGCGCGCTCAAGGGAGCACACCGCATCTCTTTCTTTGCAGGGGACCGTAATGATGCCTCCACTCCCGGGCATCTTGATGTAGGGTAGAACCCTTATCGGCCGATCTTTCACGAAAGGAGCGAATCCCACGATGAACACAAAGAACACGAGGGGAAACACGAGAGAAACACTAAACCCAACAATAATGACCACACATGTGCTCGATCCATGATCACAAAGAGAGATACATGATCCAAAGTCAACAAGGGACGATACAAAGGGTAACCGGTTCTTCTCCGTGAGGAGGTCTTGAATCCACAACGGGATATTCCTGTGAGGGGTCTTGAATCCAAGGTGGATCTTCTCCGTAGAGGGGCCGCGATCTCTCTCGTGGAGTAGATCTGATATGGATGAGCGAGGCTCTATCTCTAATATGAGCTATCACAACGCTAACCATGCGCGCCAAGGGGTAAGTGGGAAAGGGGGATACATGGGCCTCGGGCCCTGTCCATGCGCGCAGGCAGGCGCCGGATGTCCGGGTTGGGGCCCAGATGTCCGGCCGTTCGCGGGGCGCCGGATGTCCGGCCGTTCGCGGGGCGTCGGATGTCCGGCGCACTTGCCAGATGTCCGGCCTGGTGGTGGCCGAAATTGTTGCTCTTTGGATAGCTGCCGTCCGGTTGCGGGGGTGGGCACCGGATGTGCGGGCGTTGATGAGGTGCCGGATGTCCGGGGCTGGCTCCTGCGTGGCTGCCCAGGCGCTGTATGTCCGGCCTCTGGCTCGGATGTCCGGCCGTTGTAGCTTCAGTAGCTCAGTCTTCTTCCGTTCTCGCTTCCAGGCTTCCCTCGCGGATGGTGTAGTTGTTCCTTGGCGCTTGCACTCCTCCTCGTCTTCCGTGAAGCTCCAACAATACTTATGCATGCACACGGGAGAAGTGTCAAGTAGTATACCATCCACGAAGGGGTCAAGTGAGGACGTGTAAAGGAGATGATTTACCTTTGTGTATGTCAAGTAGATGTCGCATGTGTCACTCGCCAAACGAACTCTTGACATGGTGATGTCCATAGGATGCTCCGCATCATCTCCCCTCCCTTGGGAAAGATCCGACCTCGGATCGGAAACCAAATCACCATGGGAAAGAGATGGCTTCGCCATGTAGAAGTGGACTTTCACCAAGTACTTGTCATCTTGAAGCTCGAAATGGGCACTCTCCAATGTCGCACCATCTTGTGATTCCTTCAAAAGGAGTAAGGACAACAAACACTTGGAAAAACAAATGTGGTTAGTGTTAGTGCAAAACCAAGCATTCAAGAGGTGAGTGACCAAACAAGTCTCGGCATCATGCAAAGCATATGGCGTGACAAGGGATTGTGACATGGCATGTATGCATATCAATCGAGCACAAGCAAAGATATCATGGGGTCAAGTATGTAAATGTGAGGTAGTGATGCAAATATGTGTGTCAAGAGAATAAGCATCTACCTCGAGGTCATAGAAAGCATTCACAAATTGCTCAATGAAAGGTCTATGGTAGGCATATGAATCATTCACAACACCAAAGAAAATGAAGTGTCTAAACACATGGGTCAAGTGCAAGACAATCCAAGCATAATGTGCATAGGGTGTAGTGAATATAGTGTGGCACTCAACACAATGGAAAGAGCAATTGTTCATCATGTGTGAGGCAATCAAGGCAAGCATGTAGCAATCAATGGGACATGGCATATGTGAAGTGATGACATTGTTGCAACCAAACATATGAGAGGAGCAAGTAATCCAAGAATTGGATGCAACACACAAGGAATATATATCATGATGCATGGAATGGTGAAAATGGCAAGTCAAAGCAAGATCTCTAACATGTGTGCAATCAAGTGGTCCAATATGAACAAGAAGTCTCATGGTGCAAGCAACACAAGTAGTATGATCCGCAATATCCATGCTCAAGAAATATGTCACCTTGAAGGTGTGTCCTTGTGCATTCTTCACAATGCTGAAGTTGTAGGGAAGGTGTTGGAGAAGCGAGTCATGGTCGAATGTATGAGGCTCGCTCTCAAGAGGTCGAATGGTTAACTCATGTGAAGCGAAAGTCGACACAAGGTCCAAGTATCCTACACAAAAGAGACACAAACGAAAGAAATTGTGTGTGTGGTAAATGTACACATCATCCATCATGATGTGTATGTGCACGTGAGAGTTAGCACAAGATAAGCATCGCTCAAAGAAATTTGATGCATGGTATAAGAACATGTCATCCATCATGAAAGAATAGTTATTGTGTATAACATGATGGGGATGCAAATTGAGCATACAAATATATGGCACATCAATATCATTCTTATTCATGCGAAGCATATGGGGCACACAAGTATTGGGATCATGCAATGAATGGGATGAATCAAAATCTCCTAAAATGCATGAGGAAACTATGGGGGTCTCCTCATGAGCAATATTGGAAACATCATATGGAGAAAATGGACAACATCCAAAACAATGCATATCCAAAGCTAGGTGGTCATGGCATGGCATATGAGATAAATGATGCAAAGGGAGCATATCAATATCATCACAAGAAAAACAAATGCCAATAACCATGGGCTTGTCATCTATGCCATATGTGCAAATTGGGTTTATTTTAATGGCATATGCATAGTCACTACGATGAGATTGCAAATATGACATATGATGGATCTCATGCATAGCATATGACAAGTCAAGCGGATTGGCAAACATGATGTGACCTAAGGAATTGTCACAAGAAATCCTATGCAACATGGCATCACAACTAATAGACTCCACATGGAAATCATCATACTCATCATAAATGGGCAAGAAATCATCACACGAGGAAGTCGCACTAGCATGAATCATGGAAATAGGTGGATCAACATCATGCAAGCAATAAACGTCAAGAATGTCCACTAGTGGGACTAGAGCATCACCTTCACTTATGTTACCATTGTCATTCCACTCAAGTGGTGTAGGTGAGGTGGGAAAGACCAAATGGTGGTCATCTTCATCTTGATGGAACCATGTGGGGGTGCATCACATTCCACCATGGACATCGTCTTGTCCAAAGATAGGATGAAGTCAACGTGAATCGGCGCGTCATCATAGATGGGACCTAGCACCAAATGAGAAGACACAATAGAGGTAGAGGTTAAGTCATTAGAAATCGAAGTGGCCTCACATGCCCTATCAATTACCTCACTCTCTCCATGTGGTGGTTCACTCACTCCCTCAAAATAGGTGCACTCAAACTCACATATGCTGGAGTCACTCATCTCACTCAAGTAGTGGGGGTTGTGGCTATCCTCACATGAGAATTGTGGCAACACATCATATATGGCGCTAGTGATGAAGTCACTCTCACTCTCAATATGGTGGCAAAAGTCACTCAAGTCATCATACGTCGCCGTGGTCGAAGGGAAAATCCCATGCTCAACCATCTCATCGCCATCGCCGTGGATGAAGGCTGAAGATGGCACATCATCACTCTCTCCTCCTAATATGGAAACAGCATCCTTGCTCGTCACCATGTCGCTCACCTCCAAAGCTTGTTCCTTGAGGGTCTTCATAGTCGTACTTGTCGCCGCATCGTCTTGAAAGGGAGTCATGGAGGACTCATCATCATCAATGCCACAAAGAGGTATGGAAGTGAAGTCGAACTTGGGGACATCGTCTTGGAGCTCGTCGGTCTTGGACATTTTGGTGGTACTATCCTCATGCTCGTTCTCATGGAGCTTGGTCGTCGCGAAGTGAGCTTGGGGTGGAGAAGCCTTGGCCTTCTTGAGGTCTTGTTCCTCCTTGAGAGCACCAATGTATTTGTCGTCGAGGGACCTGTAGATCTCGAGGAAGATCGTCTTGGAGATGTCATTATGCAATCCCATCATGAAGTGGAACTTCATCGAAATGGGGTCGTCCACGCCGGCTCGTTGCAAGGCAATCTTTATCTCCTTCAAGTACTCGTCGATGGACTTGGATCCTTGGATGGTGTTCTCCAATTGGCGTTGAAGTTGTTTCGTGTGGGTTGGAGCCATGAACTCTCGCCGCAAAGCTCTCTTCATCTTGGGCCAACTCATGCGTAGGTCTCCGAAGGTGTGTGAAGCCACCATGTGGACGCGTAGTCGTGGAAGTTCCTTGTGGCGCACTTCACTTGATCTTCAGGAGGAACTTGATGTAGATTGAGGTAGTAGTCCATCAAACGCTCCCATTCGAGATACTCCTCGGGTTCTAGAGTCCCATAGAAAGGAATCTCATGGTCGGTGTCGAGGTCGTAGTAGCTCGTGGAAGTCGCGGACTTGAGCTTGGGGAGGTTCTCTTGAAGTGCTTGTGGGCGAAGATGTCGTATGTCCATAGGCAAAGATGCCTTGAAGTTGCTTGGCGAAGATGCCAAGGGAGATCGTGAAGTCGTTGAGCGGTTGTTGGTGTTGAGCTGTTGGCCTTCACATTCCTGGTGGTGATGGTGTCGATGCCGATGTGACCTTGCCGGAGATGGTAGATCTGAAGCGTGTGTACTTGAGTGTCTTTTTGAAGATGAGGAAGATCTCTTGTAGGACTTGATGAGGGCTTTGATCTCCTCCATTTGAGCTTGCATCTTGGCGTCAGTGGAGTTTTGCGTGGCATCGAACTCGTCGTTGTTGTTGTTGTAGACCAAAGATGAAATGCCTTGTCTATCCATCACAAGACTCGAGCAAATATAAGTGGATAAAGGAGAAGAACTATACCAAATGTACCTTGACTGATGTTGAAGATGGATCAATGATCACTCAATGATGTAACAAGGAAATAGCACAATTGGTACCAATTCTTGTAGGTTTCTCACACCTGCACAAATAAGGCTTATGGTGGAGCTCGGTGAGGATAGTGACACAAAAATTTGATGCAAAATATTAGCAAGAGTCAATAATGTTTAAAGAGATTCAAAAATTCGCAAGTGAAACAAGTAGACCAATAGCAATGAATGGCACATGGAAACGCACACACGGATAGATAAATGGGGTCGTGCAGCCAAGGATGAGCACAAAATGTGGAATCCATGGAAAACGCTCGTGTTGCACAACTCAAGAGAGACGCTAGCACGATTGCTCTATAGGCGGATACGACACTTGTGCACAACCTATGATATGTAAAATGTATCGACTTTCTATCCCAAGTATGCTATGTGTATGATGTTCCGGTGGTATGATCCAAGATGATCGGATATGACAATCTTATGTGCAATGTGTTATGATGCTATGGCACTTTCTTACAAGCTTCTTTGCTCTTTCTCTTTTGCTTAAAAGCTTATTCTTTTTTTTTTGTATGGCCACAATGCGAAATGCACAAACCAAGATAGCAGTTGGGTATATACGGGAACAATCTTGTGACACAAGGGATGATATGATATCAATATGATATGGTATGTATGCAATGTATGGTGTATATCACTAATGTGCACAAGTAACATTTCCGGCAATACTCAAATGGCTTGTCTGATGAGGACATCAATACAATTGTTACACCCACAGCCCCTGCTGCTATAAATACTGGACCAATTACTAGAGCTCGCGCACGCCAACTAAATTACCAGGTACTTCCGTTTCTTGGTAATGATTCTAATGTTCATGAGAATATGATGCTGCCTAAATTGGATACATTTGTTTTGCTTACAAATGAAGGGCATAGCTTGGAGAAGGATGAACATTGGATTAAGAACAAGCATGGAGATGATGGTATGTGCAAGGGGAACAAGAACGGAGTTACAAGTGATGATTTCAGGACTTTGAAGCCACCATAATGGGTGCATGAAGCCTTGGACGAAATATACAAGATGCCACTTCATAAATTTCGTCCCAAGGCTATTATAGGTGCTGCGTCACCTTATTATTGGGCCAGGCCCATGTAATTTCGAAATACATAAGTATAGGCTATTTTTAGAGTCCGTATGTGTGGGGAAACAAGAGATAGGGTTGATTTCGGACCCCTCCACCAAGGGTCACGAAATTCCCCCCTCTTCCTCCATATATACAGCCCTTAGGGCATCGTTTAGACTTTGGGTTTTGTTTAGATTAAAAGTTCGCCATAGCTGCAACTTCGCGTACTTCGTTTGTGTTCAACGACCAGACAAAGGCGTCACAGAACCCCACCTTGATCAAAAAGCTTTCATCTTATATTCGCAATATCCAGATTGCAATCTCAGTTTCTTGCTTGTTCTTCGTTTGCTCGCAGGAAACAGACCCTCGTGGTCAGGTTGATCGTGCTCCGGCGTGGTCAATAACCTCTCGGAGTTGGTTTAGCGATTGCTAAGGCGCGACGTCCTCGCATGTTCGTAGTCGGATCGTCAAAGTCGACTGCCACCAAAGCGATATCCATCATCTCATTGAAAGACGGGACACCTTTGCCTCTATCAAGTGGTATCAGATTTCCAGGTTGCTCGGTGAGATTTTACAGTTTTTCGTAGTTTAGATCGAGTCTGTTCTTCATACCTACAGTCCACGAAAAAGCCAAAAAAATTAGGGTTAGTTCATCATATCCGAACCAATCTGAGCCTTTGCATAATCTTTTTAGGGTTTTGCTTTGTTGAATTTGCGGTTGCATCGTCGTGTCTAGTTGCTGGTCTTAGCGTTAGTCTTTTAGAGTTTCGAGTTCTGGTCATAAGTTGTCACGCCGCCACCGCACCATCATCATCGCCCCTGTCACCTACCACCACCGCTCCGAATCCGTATCCATATACCACCACCAATCCGTATCCATATACCACCACCGATCCATATCCATATATTACCACCGCTGCCATATACCACCACCGCTGCCATATACCACCACCATATATCCACCACCAATTCGAGTTCCTTGCATATTAGGTGTGTTTATGAGATCCATCCAGATTCCGATTCGTGTTTCCTTGCCGGAGTAGGTTTCGGAAAAAAAAGAGTCCGGAAACCACCCTCCGTTTAGGCCCAAAAATTTTCGAAAACGCATTTTTCGAAAAAAATTCTGGCTATCCTATTTTTAGGTGTTTCTGAGTGTTTTGAGACAGGTGCCATTATAGGAAGTTTTTTTTGACCCGTTTCCAGTTTTTGGGTCCGGGCAGTCGAAAAAACGAAAAAAAAATTTTGGTCGAAAAAATTTCGTGCCCATCCTGTCAGTTTGACCTAGGAAGAGTTTTGAGACACTCGCCATTATAGTGATTTTTCACAAAAAAAAGCAGCGCAAAAAAAAAGAGCAAAAAAAATTCCAGAGTGTGCTTTTTCCTTGTTTACGTGCAGCGCCGTGATTTTGTTAGTGTTCTAGGCTCGCGTCTCTAGCACGGTCTAGCCTAGGACCAGCACAGTACCGTCGTTGAGCGTTTATTCAACTTTGCATCTCTGAATTGATTATTCCTGACCCTTTTTGCTACCATATTATAAGCCTTCCCAGCTCCACATACATCTACGTCGTGCGTTTGACTCTCCCTGGTAATCGCTCTATCCAAGCTTTGAGAGTTTTGACTACAACGGTTGCCGATCACCGCCTGCTGCTAGGTAAGAACTGGTAAGAATTTGAGTTTTGGTTGACGGGTTTGTGATACACCACCACCACTTCTTAGTAGTCTGTAGGATCATATTCTTGTGTGTTTCTATTTGCTGCTAACCATGGTAGAATCACAAGCCGATGAGACTGATTGGGAGAACCTAACGAACAAACAGCTACATGATAAATTTCAGCAAATGATGAGTGGACAGGTGCAAGATGTGCTAAACAGATTTGACGAGGCCATGGAGAAGATAGAAGGCATGGAGAAGACGTTCGAAACAAAGCTTGATAGCAAGTTTAATGAATTGCTCGCGCGTTTACCACCACCACCGCCGGCTGCACCTATCGCACCTCTGCAACACCAACAACAACGCATCCTTCCGAATCAGTATGGACGAGCGAAGCGTGTTCCTATTGAGGATGGCCAAACTTCTGGTGCTGCTGTTCCTGTTATTGATGCTTCTTTGGCTCCTGCTACTGCTGCTGCTGGTACCCAGGAGGATGATGAGTATGCGGGCGATTATGAGGATGAGGTTGATCAAAATAAGAACTACGTGCACCCACCAGCACCACCACCAGCAGGTCGACATCAGGTATATATTCGTAATGGTAGGCCTGCACCACCACCTCAGGTACGAGATGATGTGCATATTCCTAAACTGAAATTGAATATTCCACCATTTGAGGGTAGATATGTTCCTGATATATATCTTACTTGGGAGTTAGAAACTGAACAATGTTTTACATGTTTACAATATCCCGAGGAGAGACGGGTTGCTGCTGCTGTTTGTGCTTTCACTAGTTTTGCATGTGTATGGTGGTCTGAACATTGTAGATTATATCCTATTCCAACTACTTGGGCTGCTTTGAAAACTGCTATGCGTACGCATTGGGTTCCACCATATTATCAACGTGAATTGCTTCAAAAATTGCAGCGTTTAAGACAAGGGAAAAATTCTGTAGAAGAATATTATCAGGAATTACAAACTGGCATGATTAGATGTGGTATTGTTGAGGAGAATGAAGTTATGCTTGCACGTTTTCTGGGTGGATTAAATAGAGAGATTCAGACCATTCTAGACTATAAGGAGTATACTAATATCACTCGTTTATTCCATCTTGCTTGTAAAGCTGAACGTGAAGTGAAGGATCGACAAGCATTGGCGCGATCTAACTTTTCTGCAGGCCGACCTTCATCATGGACACCGCGTGCATCTTCTACTTCAACTGCACCAGCACCTCAATCAGGTGCCTCCTCCAGTCGTGATACAAGAAAACAGGCACAACCACCATTATCTGCCAAGAGCGCACCTGCTGGGCCTGCACAGAGTTCTTCTTCTTCCATGGCATCAACAGGGCACACAAGTGATATTATTTGTCGTCGTTGTAAGGGAGGAGGTCATTATGCGAGAGAATGCAAATCTCCGCGTGTGATGATTGCTACCGCAGATGGTGGATATGAGTCCGCTAGTGACTATGATGAGGAGACTTTGGCTCTTATTACACGTGAAGAACATGGTGGAGATGATTCTGATCATGAGACGCAATACATGGCTCCTGAAGACGCTGACAGGTATGAATGTTTAGTTGCTCAACGTGTTTTGAGTGTGCAGGTCACACAAGCTGAGCAAAATCAGAGGCACAATTTGTTCCGTACCAAGGGAGTTGTGAAGGAACGTTCTGTGCGCGTCATCATAGACGGAGGGAGCTGCAACAACTTGGCTAGCATGGAGATGGTGGAGAAGCTTTCTCTCACCACAAGACCACATCCACATCCTTACTACATCCAATGGTTCAACAACAGCGGCAAGGTTAAGGTAACACGTACTGTTCGTGTGCATTTTAGTATCTCTACATATGCTGATTATGTTGATTGTGATGTGGTACCTATGCAAGCATGTTCCTTATTACTTGGTAGACCATGGCAATTTGATAAAAACTCTGTACACCATGGTAGAAACAATCAGTATACTCTTGTTCATAAGGATAAAAATATTACTTTGCTTCCTATGACTCCTGATTCCATTTTGAAAGATGATATTAATAGAGCTAATAAAGCAAAACAGGAGAAGAATAAGAGTGAAAATCAGATTGTGGCAAAAGAATTTGAGCAACAAATGAAGCCTAATAATAAACCATCTAGTGTTGCTTCTGAAATTAAATTGAAAAGTGCATGTTTATTTGCCACCAAATCTGATATTGATGAGCTAGATTTCAGCAAATCTGTTTGCTATGCTTTTGTGTGCAAAGAGGCATTATTTTCATTCGAGGACGTGCCTTCCTCTTTGCCTCCTGCTGTCACTAACATTTTGCAGGAGTTCGCTGACGTCTTTCCACAAGACGTGCCACCGGGATTACCGTCTATTCGAGGGATTGAGCATCACATTGACTTAATTCCCGGTGCTTCACTGCCAAACCGTGCACCATACCGTACCAATCCAGAGGAGACGAAGGAGATTATGCGTCAAGTACAAGAGCTTCTCGACAAAGGTTATATACGCGAACCCCTTATTCCTTGTCCTGTTCATATTATTCTAGTGCCGAAAAAGGATGGTACATCACGTATGTGTGTTGATTGTAGAGGCATTAATAATATTACTATTCGTTATCGTCATCCTATTCCTAGGCTCGATGATATGCTTGATGAATTGAGTGGCTCTACAATATTCTCCAAAGTTGATTTGCGTAGTGGATACCATCAAATTCGTATGAAATTGGGAGATGAATGGAAAACAGCATTTAAAACTAAGTTTGGATTATATGAGAGGTTAGTCATGCCTTTTGGGTTAACTAATGCACCTAGTACTTTCATGAGATTAATGAACGAAGTTTTACGTGCTTTCATTGGACAATTTGTGGTAGTTTACTTTGATGACATATTGATTTATAGCAGATCTTTGGAAGAACATTTGGAACATTTACGTGCTGTTTTTATTGCTCTACGTGATGCACGTTTGTTTGGTAACCTTGGGAAGTGCACCTTTTGCACCGACCGAGTATCTTTTCTTGGCTATGTTGTTACTCCACAGGGAATTGAAGTTGATAAAGCCAAGATTGAAGCTATTGAGAGTTGGCCGCAGCCCAAAACGGTCACACAAGTGAGGAGTTTTCTTGGCCTCGCTGGATTCTATAGGCGTTTTGTGAGAGATTTCAGCACCATTGCTGCACCTCTCAATGAGCTTACAAAGAAAGATGTGCCTTTTCTTTGGGGTACGGCACAGGAAGAAGCCTTCTCGGTATTGAAAGATAAGTTGACACATGCTCCTTTACTCCAACTTCCTGATTTTAATAAGACTTTTGAGCTTGAATGTGATGCTAGTGGAATTCGATTAGGCGGTGTGTTATTACAAGATGGCAAACCTGTTGCATACTTTTCTGAAAAATTGAGTGGGCCTAGTCTGAATTATTCTACTTATGATAAAGAATTATATGCTCTTGTTCGGACTTTAGAAACATGGCAACATTATTTATGGCCCAAAGAATTTGTTATACATTCTGATCATGAATCTTTGAAACATATTAAAAGTCAAGCTAAACTGAATCGTAGACATGCTAAATGGGTTGAATTCATTGAGACTTTTCCTTATGTCATTAAACACAAGAAGGGAAAAGAAAATGTTATTGCTGATGCATTGTCTCGCCGCTATACTATGCTTTCACAACTTGACTTCAAAATATTTGGTTTGGAGACCATCAAAGATCAATATGTGCATGATGCTGATTTTAAAGATGTAATGCAGAATTGTAAAGAAGGAAGAATGTGGAACAAGTTCGTCGTTAATGATGGATTTGTGTTTCGTGCTAACAAGCTATGCATTCCAGCTAGCTCCGTTCGTCTTTTGTTGTTGCAGGAGGTGCATGGAGGAGGATTAATGGGACACTTTGGCGTGAAGAAGACGGAGGACGTACTTGCTACACATTTCTTTTGGCCAAAGATGAGACGGGATGTTGAGCGTTTTATTGCTCGCTGCACTACATGTCAAAAAGCTAAGTCACGACTCAATCCTCATGGTTTATATATGCCTTTGCCTGTACCTAGTGTTCCTTGGGAGGATATATCTATGGACTTTGTTTTAGGTTTACCTCGAACAAAGAAGGGGAGGGATAGCATATTTGTTGTCGTGGATAGATTCTCGAAAATGGCACACTTTATACCATGTCATAAAAGCGATGATGCTGTTAATGTTGCTGATTTGTTCTTTCGTGAAATTATTCGCTTGCATGGTGTGCCAAATACTATTGTTTCAGATCGTGATACTAAATTTCTTAGCCACTTTTGGAGATGTTTATGGGCTAAGTTGGGGACTAAACTGCTTTTCAGTACTACTTGTCACCCCCAAACTGATGGACAAACTGAAGTAGTCAATAGAACATTGTCTACTATGCTTAGGGCTGTTTTGAAGAATAATAAGAAAATGTGGGAGGAATGCTTGCCTCATATTGAATTTGCTTATAATCGTTCATTGCATTCTACTACTAAGATGTGCCCTTTTGAAGTTGTGTATGGTTTCCTACCTCGTGCACCTATTGATTTGTTGCCTCTTCCATCTTCGGAGAAGGTTAATTTTGATGCTAAACAACGTGCTGAATTGATTTTAAAAATACATGAGTTAACTAAGGAAAACATTGAGCGTATGAATGCTAAATATAAACTTGCTGGAGATAAGGGTAGAAAACATGTTGTGTTTGCACTTGGAGATCTTGTTTGGTTACATTTGCGTAAGGATAGATTTCCGGATTTGCGCAAATCAAAGTTAATGCCACGTGCTGATGGTCCCTTTAAGGTGTTAGAGAAAATAAATGATAATGCATATAAACTTGAGCTGCCTGCAGATTTTGGGGTTAGTCCCACTTTTAACATTGCAGATTTGAAGCCTTATTTGGGTGAGGAAGATGAACTTCCGTCGAGGACGACTTTATTTCAAGAAGGGGAGGATGATGAGGACATCAATACAATTATTACACCCACAGCCCCTGCTGCTATAAATACTGGACCAATTACTAGAGCTCGCGCACGCCAACTAAATTACCAGGTACTTTCGTTTCTTGGTAATGATTCTAATGTTCATGAGAAAATGATGCTGCCTAAATTGGATACATTTGTTTTGCTTACAAATGAAGGGCCTAGCTTGGAGAAGGATGAACATTAGATTAAGAACAAGCATGGAGATGATGGCATGCGCAAGGGGAACAAGAACGGAGTTACAAGTGATGATTTCAGGACTTTGAAGCCACCATAATGGGTGCATGAAGCCTTGGACGAAATATACAAGATGCCACTTCATAAATTTCGTCCCGAGGCTATTATAGGTGCTGCGTCACCTTATTATTGGGCCAGCCCATGTAATTTCGAAATACATAAGTATAGGCTATTTTTAGAGTCCGTATGTGTGGGGAAACAAGAGATAGGGTTGATTTCGGACCCCTCCACCAAGGGTCACGAAATTCCCCCCTCTTCCTCCATATATACAGCCCTTAGGGCATCATTTAGACTTTGGGTTTTGTTTAGATTAAAAGTTCGCCATAGCTGCAACTTCGCATACTTCGTTTGTGTTCAACGACAAGACAAATGCGTCACAGAACCCCACCTTGATCAATAAAGCTTTCATCTTATATTCGTAATATCCAGATTGCAATCTCAGTTTCTTGCTTGTTCTTCGTTTGCTTGCAGGAAACAGACCCTCGTGGTCAGGTTGATCGTGCTCCGGCGTGGTCAATAACCTCTCGGAGTTGGTTTAGCGATTGCTAAGGCGCGACGTCCTCGCACGTTCGTAGTCGGATCGTCAAAGTCGACTGCCACCAAAGCGATATCCATCATCTCATCGAAAGACGGGACACCTTTGCCTCTATCATTGTCTCTATAGGCAAGTGACGTAAAAGGGGCTAGGGGTTATCAATGCAATTGCAAGGGAAGATACAATGGAGGGATACCACGATACCAAGATGATATGGAGGTTACCGTCCATGTCGATGATGAGTGGTGGTGATCTTGATGGAGATACCAAGATGATGGAGACTCGTCCCTAAGTAGCCGAAACACCTTAGGAAACGGAAAAACCGTGAACTCAAAATCTCAAATGTCAAATGTCAAATGGTGGTAGCGGGAATGCGGTGGTGGTTTTGTGGAAGCTCAATGGAATTGCGGAATGGCAATGATGGGTTGTGGAGTACGCAATGCGGAAATGGAGTGTAAGGTGGTGGACTATACACGGTGTCAGAGTTGAAAGCACGGTCCCTAAGTAGCCAAAACACCTTAGGAGAGACAACTCATAACACTAACAAAATTGGGTTAAGTTGGGGTGGCGGAAGTGTATGGTGGGCAAGCCTATGCGGAAGTTATGGTGGTGGTGGTGGTTAATGAAGAACCAACCATCCCTAAGTAGCCTAAACACCTTGGGAGATTCAAATCACAACTCAAACAACCACAAATATAATGGGGAACAAAAAGGGTTAGGTTGCGGAAGTAGGTGGTGGTTATGCGGATGATATGGTGGAAGCCCTTGGCAAAGATGCCAAAGTTCCAAAAATTTGATGGAGTCAAATGGTAATGGTAGTATTTTTGTGGGAAGGGGGGATGTCAAGAGACTTTCAACGAGCTAAAGAACACAAAAATCAGACTCCAGAT
Source organism: Triticum dicoccoides (assembly GCF_002162155.2). Lineage (NCBI taxonomy): Eukaryota > Viridiplantae > Streptophyta > Magnoliopsida > Poales > Poaceae > Triticum > Triticum dicoccoides. The sequence goes on along the minus strand of NC_041382.1, from coordinate 365,461,388 downwards.
GAATTAGTTATGGCAAAACGGTGAAACAGGGATGGCCGAGATGTCAGGGGCCGGACATCCGGGCTCGGGGCCGGAAATCCGGGACCTGATGTCCAGAACCGCGCGCGAATTGCGCTCTGGGAGTCGGATGTCCGGCTTGGGGCCCGGATGTCCGGCCCAACGATTCCAGATCGGGATTTGGACTTCGAAACTCGATTTGGGGGCGGAAATAGATGGTTTTAGGGGGAAAATTGCGGAGACTTCATGGATGGAAAGAGGGGAAACTTGGGGGTATGCTAGATCCACTTGAAACCAAGAAAATCCATGGATCAAATCCAAGAAAACTTCATCAAACGAACAAATCACAAAAAATTTGGGGGCTATTTTTGGTGGGGATTTTCGAATTTTAGGACGAAATCAACAAAATTAGTCTAGAAAACAAGGAGGGGAGGCTCCAAAATCAAGATCAATGTGGCTCTAGATACCAAGATGATGTAGGGTAGAACCCTAATCGACCGATCTTTCACGAAAGGAGCGGATCCCGCGATGAACACGAAGAACCACGAGGGGGAAAACAAGGGGAATCACGAGGCGAAAAATGAGAGAAACACTAAAACCAACAAGAATGATCACACATGTGCTAGATCCATGAACACAAAGAAAGATACACGATCCAAAGTCAACAAACGATGATACAAAGGGTAACCGGTTCTTCTCCATGAGGAGGTATTCAATCCACAAGGGGATCTTCTCGTGAGGGGCCTTGAATCCAAGGTGGATCTTCTCCGTAGAGGGGCTGCGGTGTCTCCCCTGGAGTAGATCCGATATGGATGAGCGAGGCTCTATCTCTAATATGAGCTATCACAACGCTAACCCTAACTAGAAGGAGGTGGGGGAGTATATATAGTATAAGCCACCAAGGGGTAAGTGGGAAAGAGGGATACATGGGCCTCAGGCCCTGTCCATGCGTGCAGGCAGGCGCCGGATGTCCGGGGCACTTGCCGGATGTCCGGCCTAGCGGTGGGCGAAACTGATGCTCTCTGGATAGCTGCTGTCCGAATTTCCGGGGGTGGGCGCTGGATGTCCGGGGCTGGCGCCGGATGTCCGGTCGCTATTGCTGTTGGCCTTCTGTTGGGGCAGCTCCTGCGCGGCTTCCCAGGCATCGGATGTTCGGCCTCTGGCCTGGATGTCCGGCCGTTGTAGCTTAAGTAGCTCCGTCTTCTTCCGTCATCGCTTCCAGGCTTCCCTCGCGGATAGTGTAGTTGTTCCTTGGTGCTTGCACTCCTCTTCGTATTCTGTGAAGCTCCGACAATACCTATGCATGCACACGGGAGAAGTGTCTAGTAGTATACCATCCTCGAAGGGGTCAAGTGAGCATGTGTAAAGGAGATGATTCACCTTTGTGTATGTCAAGTAGATGTCGCACATGTCACTCGCCAAATGTACTCTTGACATGGTGATGTCCATAGGATGCTCTGCATCACATCTTGAGGACGTTGTAGCCGTGGTGGGTCACTGCCATAAACTTGGCCAATGCTGGATACCCAAGGATGGTGTTGTACGGTAGACGGATGTGGGCGACGTCGAAGTCGATGAGGTCGGTGCGGTAGTTGTTACATTGGCCGAAGGTGACAGCGAGGCGGGCCTGCCCTATCGGGGTTGTGGAGCCGTCGGTCACTCCTAAGAAAGGCTTGGTAGGTTGTAGCTGATCGTATGGCACTTGGAGGCTATCGAATATCTCAACAGATAGGACATTGAGCCCTACGCCGCCGTTGATGAGGGTATTGGTGACTTGGACGTTGCTGATGATGGGTGAACAAAGCATCGGAAGGACGCCGGCGGTCACCACACACTTGAGCTGGTCCGCCGAGCTGAAGGTGATGGTGCACTTGGACCACCAGAGAAAGCGCGTGGCCTCGAGCCTAGGAAGGGCCGCGTTCACCTCGCGAGCAAACTTCTTGAAGATGCGCAGGGAAGCTGGGACCTGAGCACCACCCAGGATGCAGGCGATAGCGGGTGGCTCCTGGAAACCCCCATCCCCCTCGTCCTTGTGGTGGTCGTCGTTCCTCCTCACTGGTGGCGGCAGCGGAGGGAGGCCAGCATTGCCCTGAGGACGGTTCTCACGAGGATGTTCCCTCCTGGCGCCCTCGCGAGGCTGGTCCTGCTAGTGGTCCTCGCGAGGCCAGTCGCGCCACTCATGACAGGGGCCGCGGTCGTCCTAGCGTCCCCCACTTCGTCCACCTCCTCGGTCGTAGCCCCGCTCGTTGCGCTCAGGGTGCCGACCGAAGCGTCCATCTGGAATGGCTCTAAGCTCTTGGCAGTCGTTAGTGTTGTGGCTGTGTGCGTTGTGGAAGGCGCAGAACGGACGGCTGCTCTTAGACGACTCGGGGTGGTCCCGACCGCGCTTCGAGTCCGACTCCACCGCGAGCACCACTGCTCCCTTGCGCTTCACATCCTTGGCATTGGCTTTCTTCTCTTCGGGGTCAGTAGCAGGGAGCTCGAGGAGGGAGATGCGCCCCTCCTCAACTCTTGCGCACTTGGTCGCCATGTTGAACATCTCTAGAGCCGAGCATAGCTCCTCGTGGATGGCGATCTCCTCCTTCATCTTGACGTCGCGGACGCCATCAGAGAACATGGAGATGATGGCCTCGTCTGTCACCTTAGGGATCTTGAGGCGGACGATGTTGAAGCATTGGATGTACTTTTGCAGGGTTTCCCCTAGTTGCTGCTTGATGCACCGCAGGTCGCCTGCGGCTGGCGGGCGGTCGCAAGTACCCTGGAAGTTGGCGACGAAACGCTCGCGCATCTCGCCCCAGGAGGAGATCGATCCCGTGGGTAGGTTCAGGAGCCACGAGCGAGCGCCATCCTTGAGAGCCATGGGAAACCAGTTCGCCATGACTTTTTTGTCACTCTTGGATGCCTCGATGCTCAGCTTGTAGAGCTGCAAGAACTCCGCAGGGTCGGCGGTGCCATCGTAGCGCCGAGGCAGATCCGACTTGAACTTGCCTGGACAAACAGCGGTGTGCAGCTCAGGAGTAAAGGCTCAGCAGCCTGCTGTGGTCACTGGAGCCCGTCATGGCGGTGGAATCTGGTCTTGGTACCCACGCACTGCCACGGCAGGCGGCGCACGGTCTTGACGTGGTGGCGCGGGGAGTGCGGGAGTGTTTTCTTGCGGTCGAGGGACCTCCTGGCAGCTTCTTTCTTCGTGCGCGGGCACACGGCGTGGCAGATCACGCGTCTTGGGGTGAGGACACCATCTTGGTGCGGAGGAGGCGGGGGCGCTCCGTGAGCCACGCGTCTCGGTGCGAGGGTGCCGTCTTGACACAGGGGCGGGGGAGGCGCTCCATGGGCAATGTCCCCCGCGGTTGGAGGCATGCAAGTGATAGAGGCGGAGGTGTCCCTATCTTTTGATGAGATGATAACTATCGATTTGGTGGAGACGACTTTCACGATCCGACTACAAACGTGCACGACATTGCGCCTTACCAATCGCTAAACCAATCTCCTAAGGTTATTGACCACGCCGGAGCACGATCAACCTGACCACGAAGGTCTATTCCTGCAAGCAATCAAAGAACAAGCAAGAATATGATAAAAGCAATCTGAATATTGCGAATATATATGAAGTATTGATAAAGGTGGGGATCCGTAAGTGGTCTTGTTCTTGTCATTGGACACAAACGAAGTACACGAAGTTGCAATGACTAACTTTTAACTAAACAAATCCCAACGGAAAAGCTACTAGATGGATCTACTTATATAGGAGCAAGGGGTGGCGGCCTAGGAGGTGGGAGGACTTCCCAAGGCAGCCTAAAACTAACCCTAGGTCGTACAAGGCCAATGGGCCCAAGTGGAGGTGATGCAACACCTTTGGACTTGTTGTTTGACTCGGATTCCGCTGCAGCGTGTGATTGTTTCGTTGATATCTCAATTCTCCGGACGAATTTGAATGTGAATCCAATTGTGCTGAAAAGAGCAAAAAATCTAGAATCCAACAAAAAAAGAATCACCCAATTCGGAGTCCGTATGAAAAAGTTGTTGGCGTTTTGAGTCAGGTATGTCTGTGAAGTCCGAATCTGAATCCAGAACGTGAGAGACTTGGACTCTATCTTCTCTTGGCCCAAAAGTGACGTGAGAGAACTTTTTGAATAGCACTTAAACATCTCTTTCTCCCTTATCTTCATATGTGAATTGTACAAATATCCCATACACATGTAATTAGACAAAACACAAAAGTGTGTGAAGTATTTTTGTTCTGGATAACATAAATAGATTATTGAATAGTTTGCACTAGAAATCACATGACAAATATGCATGTACGCAATATTTTTGGTCGTATCCAAGGTAGTCATGTCCTCATCATCCTCCCCTTTTTGAAAACAAAGCCGTCCTCGGCATTGCTTAATCTGAAATGTGGCTAAGAAAAGAGACAAGGTATACATGTTGTATATGTATATGTCATCCATTTTTACTTCTCTTGATTTTTGCACATATTACACATGTATACATGAGTAACTTTCATATATCATAAAATATAAAGGCAAAATATTATCATAAGTAGAAGGCATGAAAATATTGCAACTTAGTTTGCACATATAAGTGAAGGTCTTATTCCTATCAAATGATTGACAATATTCATTATTAAACCATCCCAATATTGGTGAATAAACCTTACTTGCATCAAATTTACATGCTACAACATTCTTAAATAAGCAAACATGCAGTAAGTCATTGGACACAGAATTATCACCAAGATTAGAGGTCATATCAAAATGATTAAACATTGGTTCTTTTGCATCAATAGTTAATTCAATGGGTGCACTCAAAATTGTTGGTATTTCAGTTGTTTGATCACATGATGCATTCATGATAGTAACATGATTCTCTAAATTAGGTGGCGTGCTCAAATCAACAGGTAACTCAACACATGATGTATTTAAGTTAATTTGGGATGCATCATTCTCATGTGAAGTTATATCATCAATACCTTTACTGTTACCTTGTCGCAAAGACGTAGATGAAGTCGGTATGGACAATGACAATGTACCATACACTTGAGATGATGTCGCACTCACAATCTGAGGTGTGGCTGCTCTAGTAGGTGCAACGGTGGAGGAATCAACCGATGGTAGTGAGCATGAATTGGAATAATAGTTGTTGTAGTCACCCAATGCATCCTCCTGTAACTGTCTCTCAAAGGTACAAGCACGAACATACATACTAGTAATGCAACGAGGAATATACCTAAATCTTGCCTGAATATCATGGTTCAAACCACCAAAAAATATATTCATCTTATCATCCTCAGATTCTTCTATGTCACAATGATGCATATAAGATTTGAACTCTTGGTAGTAAGCATGAACAGTGTTATTGCCTTGTTTAAATTGTTCAAATTTGTGAAGCAATTCACGACGATAGTAAGGAGGGAAAAACTGTTGTCTCATTACATGTTTCAAATCTTTCCAAGTTGTGGGTTGGTTATCAATGTTTTTCTTACAATGCACACTCCACCAAACAGAAGAAAAGCCAGGAAATGCTCTAGTGGCAGCTCGTACTCGCTCAAGTTCAGAAAAGTCATGGTTACTAAAAACTTGTTCTACTTCAAACTCCCAAGCTAGATAAATAGCAGGGTTAAATCTACCCTCAAATGATGGTAAAGAGATAACCTGACCATGTGCTTGTGTGTGTTGTCCCAACTCTCGTGATGGTGAAGATGTGTCCGTCATCCAAGAACTTCTATCTCCGGAACCTATCATGATTAGTAGAAACAAGAAACAAAATTCGAGAATAATGTTCCTATGAACTACTAGGATGTGGTTGTAAAGTGCTCACAGTAAAGCAAATATCAATATCTTACAAGTTCTTACCATGCGGCAGGTGGTGACAGACAACCAGCGATGTCAAATAACTCCGAAGATTGTGTAAAGCGATTGCCAGGGGAACGTATGTATACACGGTGTAGAAATATGTGGAGCTGGGTTGGCTATATATGGTAGCAAAAGATTAGCAATAATCAATTCAAAGATGCAACGTTGAATAAACGCTCAACGACGGTACTGTGCTGGTCCTAGGCTAGACCGGACTAGAGACGCGAGCCTAGAACACTAATGAGGTCACGGCGTAGCACAACTAGCATCAATCAAGGATACTAAGTAGCTCTGGACAGCAAGATATAAGTGAAGATCACAACGGTAGTGAAGATAATGATGAAAAACAACTGCCAAGAAGGATATACAACAACTCTCTCCAACTTTCCTCTTGAAAAGTTTAAGCCAATTTTCTGATAATTTCTTTCAAAGAATGCTACTAACTCAAGCTTTCCAATGCAAAAAGAATCACTCAATTCCGAGTTGATATGAGGAGTCAAAAAATTCTAAAACTGGCTTGAAAAACTGGAATAAGCTGTGTTCGCGAACTTCGGAGGGCAAAAAGACTTATTTAGAAGCCGATTTTGAGGTTCAAAATATTGAACAAGTTTCTGCAACTATTTAGATGCGTCTCGTCTCTAGCTTTAATTTGAGTACTCGTGGAGCCAAAACGGACTTCGTATGAGGAAGTTATGCCTGTTTTACCGAGCAGTGCACAAAACAGATTCCAATCCGAATTCAACTACGAGATTAAGTCTAGATAGATCTGAACTTTGTTTTTTTCTCTCTCTTTTTTTTCCTCACACTTTTTTTTCTTTTTCTTTCTCTCTTTTTTTTTCTTTCCTTTTTTCTCTCTTTTTTTCTCTATCTTTTTTTCTCCCTCTTTCCAAGACAAACTAGATAATATGCAGATTGGATCAGGCGAAGATGTGAATGACCTCAACTAGGATTATGACAATGAACAGTGCGTAGCACGTGGTGGAAATTGATGGATGAGATGATGGACAGCGGAAGGGATAATGATGCAGCGGCGACGTGACTAATGTGAACAGAACTCGAAACTCTAAAGGAACTAGACACTAAGACCAGCAACTCGACACGACGATGTAACCGATAATTCAATAATGCAAACAATGAAACGAAAATTGCAAAGGCTCAGACTGGCTAGGACAAAGGATGAATAGATCTAACTTTTTTTTGTGGCTTTTTCTTGGACAATAGGTAAGAAAATAAATCTAATCTAGGGAAAACTGGAAATTCTCACCGAGCAACCTGAAAACTGACACCACTTGATAGAGGCGGAGGTGTCCCTATCTTTCGATGAGATGATAACTATCGATTTGGTGGAGACGACTTTCACGATCCGACTACAAACGTGCACGACATTGCGCCTTACCAATCACTAAACCAATCTCCTAAGGTTATTGACCACGCCGGAGCACGATCAACCTGACCACGAAAGTCTATTCCTGCAAGCAATCAAAGAACAAGCAAAATATGATAAAAGCAATCTGAATATTGCGAATATATATGAAGTATTGATAAAGGTGGGGATCCGTAAGCGGTCTTGGTCTGGTCGTTGGACACAAACGAAGTACACGAAGTTGCAATGGCTAACTTTTAACTAAACAAATCCCAACGAAAAAGCTACTAGATGGATCTACTTATATAGGAGCAAGGGGTGGCGGCCTAGGAGGTGGGAGGACGTCCCAAGGCAGCCTAAAACTAACCCTAGGTCGTACAAGGCCAATGGGCCCAAGTGGAGGTGATGCAACACCTTTGGACTTGTTATTTGACTCGGATTCTGCTGCAGCGTCTGATTGTTTCATCGATATCTCAACTCTCCGGACGAATTTAAAGGTGAATCCAATTGTGCTGAAAAGAGCACAAAATCTAGAATCCAACAAAAAAAGAATCACCCAATTCGGAGTCCGTATGAAAAAGTTGTTGGCGTTTTGAGTCAGGTATGTCTGTGCAGTCCGAATCTGAATCCAGAACGTGAGAGACTTGGACTCTATCTTCTCTTGGCCCAAAAGTGACGTGAGAGAACTTTTTGAACAGCACTTAAACATCTCTTTCTCCCTTATTTTCATATGTGAATTGTACAAATATCCCATACACATGTAATTAGACAAAACACAAAAGTGTGTGAAGTATTTTTGTTCTGGATAACATAAATAGATTATTGAATAGTTTGCACTAGAAATCACCTGACAAATATGCATGTATGCAATATTTTTGGTCGTATCCAAGGTAGTCATGTCCTCATCATCCTCCCCTTTTTGAAAACAAAGCCGTCCTCGGCGTTGCTTAATCTGAAATGTGGCTAAGAAAAGGGACAAGGTATACATGTTGTATATGTATATGTCATCCATTTTACTTCTCTTGATTTTTGCACATATGACACATGTATACATGAGTAACTTTCATATATCATAAAATATAAAGGCAAAATATTATCATAAGTAGAAGGCATGAAAATATTGCAACTCAGTTTGCACATATAAGTGAAGCTCTTATTGCTATCAAATGATTGACAACATTCATCATTAAACCTTCCCAATATTGGTGAATAAACCTTACTTGCATCCAATTTACATGCTACAACATTCTTAAATAAGCAAACATGCAGTAAATCATTGGACACAGAATCATCACAAAGATTAGAGGTCATATCAAAATGATTAAACATTGGTTCTTTTGCATCAATAGTTAATTCAATGGGTGCACTCAAAATTGTTGGTATTTCAGTTGTTTGATCACATGATGCATTCATGATAGTAACATGATTCTCTAAAATAGGCGGCGTGCTCAAATCAACAGGTAACTCAACACATGATGTATTTAAGTTAATTAGGGATGCATCATTCTCATGTGAAGTTATATCATCAATACCTTTACTGTTACCTTGTCGCAAAGACGTAGATGATGTCGGTATGGACAATGACAATGTACCATACACTTGAGATGATTTCGCACTCACAATCTGAGGTGTGGCTGCTCTAGTAGGTGCAACGGTGGAGGAATCAACCGATGGTAGTGAGCATGAATTGGAATAGTAGTTGTTGTAGTCACCCAATGCATCCTCATGTAACTGTCTCTCAAAGGTACAAGCACGAACATACATACCAGTAATGCAACGAGGAATATACCTAAATCTTGCCTGAATATCATGGTTCAAACCACCAAAAAATATATTCATTGTATCATCCTCAGATTCTTCTATGTCACAATGATGCATATAAGATTTGAACTCTTGGTAGTAAGCATGAACAGTGTTATTGCCTTGTTTAAATTGTTCAAATTTGTGAAGCAATTCACGATGATAGTAAGGAGGGAAAAATTGTTGTCTCATTACATGTTTCAAATCTTTCCAAGTTGTGGGTTGGTTATCAATGTTTTTCTTACAATGCACACTCCACCAAACAGAAGCAAAGCCAGGAAATGCTCTAGTGGCAGCTCGTACTCGCTCAAGTTCAGAAAAGTCATGGTTACTAAAAACTTGTTCTACTTCAAACTCCCAAGCTAGATAAATAGGAGGATTAAATCTACCCTCAAATGACGGTAAAGAGATAACCTGACCATGTGCTTGTGTGTGTTGTCCCAACTCTCGTGATGGTGAAGATGTGTCCGTCATCCAAGAACTTCTATCTCCGCAACCTATCATGATTAGTAGAAACAAGAAACAAAATTCGAGAATAATGTTCCTATGAACTACTAGGATGTGGTTGTAAAGTGCTCACAGTAAAGCAAATATCAATATCTTACAAGTTCTTACCATGCGGCAGGTGGTGACAGACAACCAACGATGTCAAATAACTCCGAAGATTGTGTAAAGTGATTGCCAGGGAAACGTATGTATACACGGTGTAGAAATATGTGGAGCTGGGTTGGCTATATATGGTAGCAAAAGATTAGCAATAATCAATTCAAAGATGCAACGCTGAATAAACGCTCAACGACGGTACTGTGCTGGTCCTAGGCTAGACCGGACTAGAGACGCGAGCCTACAACACTAATGAGGTCACGGCGTAGCACAACTAGCATCAATCAAGGATACTAAGTAGCTCTGGACAGCAAGATATAAGTGAAGATCACAACGGTAGTGAAGATAATGATGAAAAACAACTGCCAAGAAGGATATACAACAACTCTCTCCAACTTTCCTCTTGAAAAGTTTGAGCCAATTTTCTGATAATTTCTTTCAAAGAATGCTACTAACTCAAGCTTTCCAATGCAAAAAGAATCACTCAATTCCGAGTTGATATGAGGAGTCAAAAAATTCTAAAACTGGCTTGAAAAACTGGAATAAGCTGTGTTCGCGAACTTCGGAGGGCAAAAAGACCTATTTATAAGACGATTTTGAGGTTCAAAATATTGAACTAGCTTCTGCAACTATTTAGATGCGTCTCGTCTCTAGCTTTAATTTGAGTACTCGTGGAGCCAAAACGGACTTCGTATGAGGAAGTTATGCCTGTTTTACCGAGCAGTGCACAAAACAGATTCCAATCCGAATTCAACTACGAGATTGAGTCTAGATAGATCTGAACTTTGTTTTTTTCTCTCTCTTTTTTTCCTCACACTTTTTTTTCTTTTTCTTTCTCTCTTTTTTTTTCTTTCCTTTTTTCTCTCTTTTTTCTCTATCTTTTTTTTCTCCCTCTTTCCAAGACAAACTAGATAAGATGCAGATTGGATCAGGCGAAGATGTGAATGACCTCAACTAGGATTATGACAATGAACAGTGCATAGCACGTGGTGGAAATTGATGGATGAGATGATGGACAACGGAAGGGATAATGATGCAGCGGCGACGTGACTAATGTGAACAGAACTCGAAACTCTAAAGGAACTAGACACTAAGACCAGCAACTCGACACGACGATGTAACCGATAATTCAATAATGCAAACAATGAAACGAAAATTGCAAAGGCTCAGACTGGCTAGGACAAAGGATGAATAGATCTAACTTTTTTTTGGCTTTTTCTTGGTCAATAGGTAAGAAAATAAATCTAATCTAGGGAAAACTGGAAATTCTCACCGAGCAACCCGAAAACTGATACCACTTGATACAGGCGGAGGTGTCCCTATCTTTCGATGAGATGATAACTATCGACTTGGTGGCGACGACTTTCACGATCCGACTACAAACGTGCACGACATTGCGCCTTACCAATCACTAAACCAATCTCCTAAGGTTATTGACCACGCCGGAGCACGATCAACCTGACCACGAAGGTCTATTCCTGCAAGCAATCAAAGAACAAGCAAGAATATGATAAAAGCAATCTGAATATTGCGAATATATATGAAGTATTGATAAAGGTGGGGAGCCGTAAGCGGTCTTGGTCTGGTCGTTGGACACAAACGAAGTACATGAAGTTGCAATGGCTAACTTTTAACTAAACAAATCCCAACGGAAAAGCTACTAGATGGATCTACTTATATAGGAGAAAGGGGTGGCGGCCTAGGAGGTGGGAGGACGTTCCAAGGCAGCCTAAAACTAACCCTAGGTCGTACAAGGCCAATGGGCCCAAGTGGAGGTGATGCAACACCTTTGGACTTGTTGTTTGACTCGGATTCTGCTGCAGCGTCTGATTGTTTCGTCGATATCTCAACTCTCCGGACGAATTTGAAGGTGAATCCAATTGTGCTGAAAAGAGCACAAAATCTAGAATCCAACAAAAAAAGAATCACCCAATTCGGAGTCCGTATGAAAAAGTTGTTGGCGTTTTGAGTCAGGTATGTCTGTGCAGTCCGAATCTGAATCCAGAACGTGAGAGACTTGGACTCTATCTTCTCTTGGCCCAAAAGTGACGTGAGAGAACTTTTTGAACAGAACTTAAACATCTCTTTCTCCCTTATCTTCATATGTGAATTGTACAAATATCCCATACACATGTAATTAGACAAAACACAAAAGTGTGTGAAGTATTTTTGTTTTGAATAACATAAATAGATTATTGAATAGTTTGCACTAGAAATCACCTGACAAATATGCATGTATGCAATATTTTTGGTCGTATCCAAGGTAGTCATGTCCTCATCATCCTCCCCTTTTTGAAAACAAAGCCGTCCTCGGCGTTGCTTAATCTGAAATGTGGCTAAGAAAAGAGACAAGGTATACATGTTGTATATGTATATGTCATCCATTTTTACTTCTCTTGATTTTTGCACATATGACACATGTATACATGAGTAACTTTCATTTATCATAAAATATAAAGGCAAAATATTATCATAAGTAGAAGGCATGAAAATATTGCAACTCAGTTTGCACATATAAGTGAAGCTCTTATTCCTATCAAATGATTGACAATATTCATCATTAAACCATCCCAATATTGGTGAATAAACCTTATTTGCATCAAATTTACATGCTACAACATTCTTAAATAAGCAAACATGCAGTAAGTCATTGGACACAGAACCATCACCAAGATTAGAGGTCATATCAAAATGATTAAACATTGGTTCTTTTGCATCAATAGTTAATTCAATGGGTGCACTCAAAATTGTTGGTATTTCAGTTGTTTGATCACATGATGCATTCATGATAGTAACATGATTCTCTAAAATAGGTGGCGTGCTCAAATCAACAGGTAACTCAACACATGATGTATTTAAGTTAATTAGGGATGCATCATTCTCATGTGAAGTTATATCATCAATACCTTTACTGTTACCTTGTCGCAAAGACGTAGATGATGTCGGTATGGACAATGACAATGTACCATACACTTGAAATGATGTCGCACTCACAATCTGAGGTGTGGCTGCTCTAGTAGGTGCAACGGTGGAGGAATCAACCGATGGTAGTGAGCATGAATTGGAATAGTAGTTGTTGTAGTCACCCAATGCATCCTCATGTAACTGTCTCTCAAAGGTACAAGCACGAACATACATACCAGTAATGCAACGAGGAATATACCTAAATCTTGCCTGAATATCATGGTTCAAACCACCAAAAAATATATTCATTGTATCATCCTCAGATTCTTCTATGTCACAATGATGCATAGAAGATTTGAACTCTTGGTAGTAAGCATGAACAGTGTTATTGCCTTGTTTAAATTGTTCAAATTTGTGAAGCAATTCACGACGATAGTAAGGAGGGAAAAATTGTTGTCTCATTACATGTTTCAAATCTTTCCAAGTTGTGGGTTGGTTATCATTGTTTTTCTTACAATGCACACTCCATCAAACAGAAGCAAAGCCAGGAAATGCTCTAGTGGCAGCTCGTACTCGCTCAAGTTCAGAAAAGTCATGGTTACTAAAAACTTGTTCTACTTCAAACTCCCAAGCTAGATAAATAGCAGGATTAAATCTACCCTCAAATGACGGTCAAGAGATAACCTGACCATGTGCTTGTGTGTGTTGTCCCAACTCTCGTGATGGTGAAGATGTGTCCGTCATCCAAGAACTTCTATCTCCGGAACCTATCATGATTAGTAGAAACAAGAAACAAAATTCGAGAATAATGTTCCTATGAACTACTAGGATGTGGTTGTAAAGTGCTCACAGTAAAGCAAATATCAATATCTTACAAGTTCTTACCATGCGGCAGGTGGTGACAGACAACCAGCGATGTCAAATAACTCCGAAGATTGTGTAAAGCGATTGCCAGGGGAACGTATGTATACACGGTGTAGAAATATGTGGAGCTGGGTTGGCTATATATGGTAGCAAAAGATTAGCAATAATCAATTCAAAGATGCAACGTTGAATAAACGCTCAACGACGGTACTGTGCTGGTCCTAGGCTAGACCGGACTAGAGACGCGAGCCTAGAACACTAATGAGGTCACAGCGTAGCACAACTAGCATCAATCAAGGATACTAAGTAGCTCTGGACAGCAAGATATAAGTGAAGATCACAACGGTAGTGAAGATAATGATGAAAAACAACTGCCAAGAAGGATATACAACAACTCTCTCCAACTTTCCTCTTGAAAAGTTTGAGCCAATTTTCTGATAATTTCTTTCAAAGAATGCTACTAACTCAAGCTTTCCAATGCAAAAAGAATCACTCAATTCCGAGTTGATATGAGGAGTCAAAAAATTCTAAAAATGGCTTGAAAAACTGGAATAAGCTGTGTTCGCGAACTTCGGAGGGCAAAAAGACCTATTTATAAGCCAATTTTGAGGTTCAAAATATTGAACCAGCTTCTGCAACTATTTAGATGCGTGTCGCCTCTAGCTTTAATTTGAGTACTCGTGGAGCCAAAACGGACTTCGTATGAGGAAGTTATGCCTGTTTTACCGAGCAGTGCACAAAACAGATTCCAATCCGAATTCAACTACGAGATTGAGTCTAGATAGATCTGAACTTTGTTTTTTTCTCTCTCTTTTTTTCCTCACACTTTTTTTTCTTTTTCTTTCTCTCTTTTTTTTCTTTCCTTTTTTCTCTCTTTTTTCTCTATCTTTTTTTTCTCCCTCTTTCCAAGACAAACTAGATAAGATGCAGATTGGATCAGGTGAAGATGTGAATGACCTCAACTAGGATTATGACAATGAACAGTGCGTAGCACGTGGTGGAAATTGATGGATGAGATGATGGACAGCGGAAGGGATAATGATGCAGCGGCGACGTGACTAATGTGAACAGAACTCGAAACTCTAAAGGAACTAGACACTAAGACCAGCAACTCGACACGACGATGTAACCGATAATTCAATAATGCAAACAATGAAACGAAAATTGCAAAGGCTCAGACTGGCTAGGACAAAGGATGAATAGATCTAACTTTTTTTTGTGGCTTTTTCTTGGACAATAGGTAAGAAAATAAATCTAATCTAGGGAAAACTGGAAATTCTCACCGAGCAACCTGAAAACTGATACCACTTGATAGAGGCGGAGGTGTCCCTATCTTTCGATGAGATGATAACTATCGATTTGGTGGAGACGACTTTCATGATCCGACTACAAACGTGCACGACATTGCGCCTTACCAATCGCTAAACCAATCTCCTAAGGTTATTGACCACGCCGGAGCACGGTCAACCTGACCACGAAGGTCTATTCCTGCAAGCAATCAAAGAACAAGCAAGAATATGATAAAAGCAATCTGAATATTGCGAATATATATGAAGTATTGATAAAGGTGGGGATCCGTAAGCGGTCTTGGTCTGGTCGTTGGACACAAACGAAGTACACGAAGTTGCAATGGCTAACTTTTAACTAAACAAATCCCAATGGAAAAGCTACTAGATGGATCTACTTATATAGGAGCAAGGGGTGGCGGCCTAGGAGGTGGGAGGATGTCCCAAGGCAGCCTAAAACTAACCCTAGGTCGTACAAGGCCAATGGGCCCAAGTGGAGGTGATGCAACACCTTTGGACTTGTTGTTTGACTCGGATTCTGCTGCAGCGTCTGATTGTTTCATCGATATCTCAACTCTCCGGACCAATTTGAAGGTGAATCCAATTGTGCTGAAAAGAGCACAAAATCTAGAATCCAACAAAAAAAGAATCACCCAATTCGGAGTCCGTATGAAAAAGTTGTTGGCGTTTTGAGTCAGGTATGTCTGTGAAGTCCGAATCTGAATCCAGAACGTGAGAGACTTGGAATCTATCTTCTCTTGGCCCAAAAGTGACGTGAGAGAACTTTTTGAACAGCACTTAAACATCTCTTTCTCCCTTATCTTCATATGTGAATTGTACAAATATCCCATACACATGTAATTAGACAAAACACAAAAGTGTGTGAAGTATTTTTGTTCTGGATAACATAAATAGATTATTGAATAGTTTGCACTAGAAATCACCTGACAAATATGCATGTATGCAATATTTTTGGTCGTATCCAAGGTAGTCATGTCCTCATCAGCGAGGCAGCGAGAGGGATGATGCAGGAGAGCCCCCAGCGGCGCTGACGAGCTCGGCAATGCGGTCTAGCCAGTCTTTGTAGAGGTCGTCGACCGGGCGGTAACGCAGGAGCTCACGTGCCATGAGCAACGCGACATGCACATCCATGGGCGCGCGACGAGCGTGGGACGACGAGCTGGCCAGAGTCAGCGACGGGGTGGTGGTGTGGCCATCCCACCGCACAGAGGAGTTCAGTGATGACACTTGCTGCTCGTTCGCTACCGGGCCAGTGGCGGCGTTGGCAGCAGGTGATGGAGAAAGGCGGGGAGGTCCGCCAATAGGTGCCGTCTGGGCGACGCGGGCGGCGAGGGCTCAGTACGGGCTCGGCGAGCGTCTGACATGGATGCCATGGAGCTGCGGAACGTGGATCGACAAAGGGAAAGCTTCGGCACACCCCTACCTGGCGCGCCAAATGCCGGATTACGGGTTCCGACAAACCCTTGAGGTTCGAACACCGAGGTGCGCACGAAGATCTCTCTCCCCCTAGCTCACGGTCTCGCAATGATCTCAAAGCTTAGCTTGCCGAACCCGAGGAACAAGGGACACAAGAGTTTATACTGGTTCGGGGCACCATTGCGGTGTAATACCGTACTCTAGTGTGGTGTAGTGGATTGCATTGTAGGCTGGAGATGAACAAGTACAAAGGAAGAACAGCCTCCTGAGGAGAGGTGTTCTTGAGCTCGATGAGCTTGTGTGGTTGGGGATGATCTGAATGATCCGTCTCCAGATGAGCCTATCCTGACTACGGTGGTGGCTAGCCCTATTTATAGAGGCCCGCGTCCTCTCCCCAAATATTAGGTGGGAAGGGATCCCACAATGGCCAATTCGAAGGGGGATAACAAGTACAAGTTATCCTGAGAAAAGGTGGTCTTTGCCTGCCAAAGGCTCTGGTGGTGACGCCGCCATGGGCTCTGTGATGACCTCCATCTTGCCGTCCTGCTGGTCTTGGTCTCGTTCCATCGATATGGAAACCTTTGCCTGACGCCTCGAGACTCTTCCCCTGCGCCTGCCTCTTTAGCACCAAAGAGAAAACTATCACTCTGTGCCCGCTGGCATCCGCCTAGCCTTGGTCGTCATGGCTCACGTCACGGGAACCTCACGAGGTGCCCCTCGGCTTGATCTCCCCGCTCCTCGTGAGCCAGCCTAGTGACGCTGCCCCTAAGGAGGTCTTGTGTCGTCCGCCTCGCGAGGCTTGGCCCCTCGCGAGGGTCTTGACCGTTGGTTGATGAAGATGGGCTGTGCCAGGCCACTGGTGGAGCCGCGCCCTGGGCCGCAGGCAGGCAAGTCTGGGTACCCCCATTCCTAGGACGCCGATAGCCTTGGCCATCCTTTTATATCTCAAGGGGTTATCATAGTGGGAAAAAGGTCATTACAGGGTGATTAGATTGATACAAAAAAATTATACCTAATTCTGCTAGTTAGGACAAAATGCATTAAATGCACTGCTAGCTGTCGTGTGGAGGAGGAGTTCCGGCAAGGCTGTCGCACCGCTTGCTCAACTACCTACTATTAGCTTGACACGCCATTAGGACGGGTGTCAATAAAAGGTAATCCTCCTTCCCAATAAGCTGACATGTATGACCTGCCTCCACATAACCACCTGCGGTCTCGACACCTCATTGATCAGCGACCAGCTGGCTTAACAGGCAGAGTGCTGGCATTCGGCGGCAAGTCCGTGTTCGATGTGCTTACCTGGTCTTATCTTGCCGGCTCACCCTTGCCGGGGTGGGCTGGTCCAATTGTGAATCTTGTAGCTTGTTCCAAGCCTTGGCCTTCTTAATGCGCTCTTTGATCGCACAAAGAGCAGCTTCTCTGGTCTGGTTGTGAATGAGTTCGATCCTTACTGGGGGAGCCGTGACACGTTTGTGCATAGGTCATGGTAGCAAATGCCCATGTTTTTTGCACCGACAGGGGTCCTCGAACCTACATCACATGTGTCCCCGGGCATCATTGGGCTAGGCCCAATAATGCACAAACCCATGCATTAACCTTGCCAGAAATGGCGTTGTATTTTGAGATCTTCTTTGCTTCTTCATTAATCTGGATTTGGGTCAGCCCCCAGCTTCATCCTGGTATCTTCGGTGTTTGGTCGATGCAGGCCGTTTGCGTCAAAAACCAGGGGCGCACGCGCATGCAGGATGTCGTTAGGGTGTCCGCGCGTGATTTAGGGTAGCTGCCATTTTTGCCATCACTTCCACATTTAATACAACCTTCCTCTATTTCCCATGACACTCATTATGCACGGTGCGTGGGATTGGTGCAGAAGGGCGGTCGTGGTGGTAGTGCTTTGATAAGAGGAGCCAAAGTGCCAGATTGGTGAAACTGGGTGGTCCATGGAGCAAGACGCCAGCCAGGGATGTAGGGGTTGGATTGGTGGAGTGGAACGATTTCCCCAGGGTAGTGAATGGCCAGCCCCCACACTCCATGCTATAAAAGGAGGGGTGCAAGGGCGGCAATGCTCATCCACCTTCCTCTCCTTCCTTCCCCTACTTATGCTTCCGTCATGGCGAGACGAAGAGGCCAGGCTCATGCTTCGGCCATGGCAGCGAGAGTTTCTCCTCGACACCATGCTTCGGCTTCGGCTGTAGAGGCCGGCTCCAGCGCACGAGGTGGGGCCGTAGGGCGAGGTCGGGGCCGACACATCGCCTGCTGTGGGGACCCTGACTCATAACTCGTGATCACCGAATGCACGTGTACAGTGATCCAAGAGATCAATGCTCACTGAACACACAGAAACTCTATAACAAGAGTCTTACATCCAGTACATACCATTTTACTCAAATATGACCTTTATGGACAAGTCTTCATAAACTCGCAGCGGAAATCTTCAACGATGGCGTGACCCCATGCCATCTGCCTTAACCCTACAGGCATTTTGGACTGGGAGCGTCCTAGCTCGCATGTTCGTCACCAAAGTATTCTTCATTACACCCTGTTCTTTCATCCCTGGCCAATAAAATAACTAGTGGCAAGACAATGAGTACTTCGAATGTACTCGCAAGCAACCCAAGAGTGATAACAGAATAATTATGCAAGGCTCCACGGCTAAATTGGCATTTTTGCGGAAAGCTAATTTTTCTTGTGCAAGTATGATCAACATTTATCAAGGACATGAGTGCGTCTACAACAACTATCAGGAGGTTACAGCCATTAACACCGATAAAGAGATATGAACAACTCATGCTCAAGCTCATCGTGACTCCCTCATGAATCATATCAACAATATTACCAAGCAGTGTTGTTTCTCAGAAACATATGGACATAGTCTAAGCAGCACCACCCAACTATCCTTGACCGTGGACACGGCTATTCGAATAGTTTGACACTTTGCAGAGGTTGCACATCTGATTTTCACTCTTATTTTGCTAATGTTTTGCTTTATTAGCTCTATTAATATCATCTTTCAAAATGGAATCAGGAGTCATAGGAAGCAAAGTAATATATTTTGACCTTATGAACAAGAGTAGACTGATTGTTTCTACCATGGTGTACAGAATTTTTATCAATTTGCCATGGTCTACCAAGTAATAAGGAACATGCGTGCATGGGTACCACATTAGAGTCAACATAATCTGCATATGTAGAGATACTAAAATGCACACGAACAGTACGTGCTACCTTAACCTTGCTACTGTTGTTGAACCATTGGATGTAGTAAGGATGTGGATGTGGTCTTGTGGTGAGAGATAGCTTCTCCACCATCTCCATGCTAGCCAAGTTATTGCAGCTCCCTCCATCTATGATGACGCAAACAGAATGTTCCTTCACAACTCCCTTTGTATGGAACAAATTATGCCCCTGATTTTGCTCAGCTTGTGTAACCTGCACACTCAAAACACGTTGAGCAGCTAAATATTCATACCTGTCAGCCTCTTCAGCAGCCATGTATTGCGTCTCATGATCAGAATCATCTCCACCGTGTTCTTCATGTGTAAGAAGAGCCAAAGTCTCCTCATCATAGTCACTAGTGGACTCATGCCCACCATCCTCAATCATCACACGCTGAGATTTGCATTCTCTCGCAAAATGTCCTCTTCCCTTACAACAACGACAAATAATATCACTTGTGTGCCCTATTGATGCCATGGAAGAAGAAGAGCTCTGCGCAGGCCCGGCAGGTGTGTTCTTGGCAGATAGTGGTGGTTGTGCCTGCTTTCTTTTATCATGGCTAGAGGTGGCACCTGATGGAGGTGCTGGTACAGTGGAAGTAGAGGATGCACGTGGTGTCCATGATGAAGATTGACCTGCAGAAAAGTTAGTTCGCGCCAATGCATGTCGATCCTGCACTTCACGTTCAGCTTTACAAGCAAGATGGAATAAACGAGTGACATTATTATACTCCTTATACTCTAGAATGGTCTGAATCTCTCTATTTAATCCACCCATAAAACGTGCAAGAATAGCTTTATTCTCCTCAACAATACCACATCTAATCATGCCAGTTTTGTAATTCCTGGTAATATTCTTCTACAGAATTTTTTCCTTGTCTTAAACGCTGCAATTTTTGAAGTAATTCACGTTGATGATATGGTGGAACCCAACGAGTACGCATAGCAGTTTTCAAAGCAGCCCAAGTAGCTGGAATACGGTATAATCTACAATGTTCAGACCACCAAACATATGCAAAGCTAGTGAAAGCACAAACAGCAGTAGGAACACGTCTCTCCTCAGGATATTGTAAACAAGTAAATCGTTGTTCAGTTTCTAACTCCCAAGTAAGATATATATCAAGAACATATCTACCCTCAAATGGTGGAATATTCAATTTTAGTTTAGGAAGATGGTCATGATCTCGTACCTCAGGTGGTGCTGCAGCCCTATCGTTGCGATGATATACCTAAGGACGACCTGGTGCTGGTGGTTGCACGTTGAGGGAGTCCTAGATTAGGGGGTGTTCGGGTAGCCGGACTATACCTTCAGCCGGACTCCAGGACTATGAAGATACAAGATTGAAGACTTCGTCCCGTGTCCGGATGGGACTTTCCTTGGCGTGGAAGGCAAGCTTGGCGATGCGGATATTCAAGATCTCCTACCATTGTAACCGACTCTGTGTAACCCTAACCCTATCCGGTGTCTATATAAACCGGAGGGTTGTAGTCCGTAGGACATCAACTCCATATACAACAATCATACCATAGGCTAGCTTCTAGGGTTTAGCCTCCTTGATCTCGTGGTAGATCTACTCTTGTACTACCCATATCATCAATATTAATCAAGCAGGAGTAGGGTATTACCTCCATCAAGAGGGCCCGAACCTAGGTAAAAACATCATGTCCCTTGTCTCCTGTTACCATCTGGCCTTGACGCACAGTTCGGGACCCCCTACCCGAGATCCGCCGGTTTTGACACCGACATTTGTGCTTTCATTGAGAGTTCCTCTGTGTCGTCGTCTTTAGGCCCGATGGCTCCCTTGATCATCAACAACGATGAGGTCCAGGGTGAGACTTTTCTCCCCGGACAGATCTTCGTCTTCGGCGGCTTCACACTGTGGGCCAATTCGCTTGGCCACCTGGAGCAGATTGAAAGCTACGCCCCTGGCCATCAAGTCAGGTTTGGTAGCTTAAACTACACGGCTGACATCCGCGGAGACTTGATCTTAGACGGTTTCGAGCCACGGCCAAGCGCGCCGCACTATCTCGAGGGGCATGATCTAGCTCTGCCTCCGGACAGTGTCCTGGAGGCCGCACACGCACCGGTTCCGACCCCTAACTCGGAGCCTATTGCGCCAATCAAGGATGAGCGGTTGGACGTCACCTGGGAGCTGCAATCTCAAAGGCGATCGAGCCGAACGCCAGCCCCGCACTCTGCATGACCCGTGACTCCGAGGATCCGGACTCCTCCCCGGACTCCGAACCCCCCGCGCCCCGGCCAATTGGGCGCCGATAATGGAGTTCACCACGGCGGACATCTTTCAGCACTCGCCTTTTGGCAACATTCTGAATTCTCTCAAGTCTCTCTCTTTATCAGGAGAGCCCTGGCCGGATTACGGTCAGTGAGGATGGGATACGGACGATGAAGAAGTTCAAAGCCCACCCACCACCCACTTTGTAGCCACTGTCGATGATTTAACCGACATGCTTGACTTCGGCTCCGAAGACATCGACGGTATGGACGACGATGTAGGAGATGAACAGGAACTAGCACCTGTAGGGCGCTGGAAGGCCACCTCGTCATATGACATATATATGGTGGATACTCCAAAAGATGGAGATAGCGATGGAACAGCGGGGGATGACACCTCCAAGAAACAGCCAAAGCGCCGGCGTGAGCGGCGCCGCTCTAAATCCTGCCAAAGCAAAAACGGTGATTCCGGCACGGGAGATAATACTACCCTGGATAGCGCCGAAGAACGCCCACCCCAACAAGATTCGGCACAGGAAGATGGAGAAGCCAGCCCTCATGAGAGAGCGGCAGACCGAGAGGTCGAGGATGATAACTATATGCCTCCCTCCGAAGACGAGGCAAGCCTCGATGATGACAAATTCGTCGTACCATCAGACCCCGTCGAACAAGAGCGTTTCAAACGCAGGCTTTTAGCCACGGCAAGCAGCCTCGAGAAAAAGCAGCAACAGCTTAGAGCTGAACAAGATTTGCTAGCTGAGAGATGGACTGAAGTCCTTGCGGCCGAAGAGTATGAACTCGAACGCCCCTCCAAGAGTTACCCAAAGCGTAGGCCGCTACCCCGATCAGAGGAGGAAGCACCGACATCAACAGCGCACGACATGGCAGACTGGCCACCTCGCGGCCGCGGCAGAGAAGCCTCTCGGCCCTCCACCCAAGCCATGCCCCGACGCCGCTCAACTAAGGCATGGGAAAATGCGCCAGACCTGCGAGACATACTGGAGGATAAGGCAAGACAAACAAGATCGATCTACGGATCGCGCAGGCACCCTACGGCACGTGACGATGATCTTCACTCCGGATACAACAAATCCGGCCGGGTCGAACACAACAGACATAGCTCTTCCGAGCTGCGTCGTGATATAGCCCAGTACAGAGGCGCCGCACACCCGCTATGCTTCACGGATGAATTAATGGATCATAAAATCCCAGAGGGTTTCAAACCCGTAAACATCGAATCATACAATGGCACAACAGATCCGGCGGTATGGATCGAGGATTATCTCCTTCACATCCACATGGCACGCGGCGATGATCTACACGCCATCAAATACCTCCCGCTCAAACTTAAAGGACCGGCCCGACATTGGCTTAATAGCTTGCCAGCAGACTCAATTGGTTCTTGGGAGGACCTGGAAGCCGCATTCCTCGACAACTTCCAGGGCACTTACGTGCGACCACCGGATGCCGATGACTTAAGCCACATAATTCAGCAGCCAGAGGAATCGGCCAAGCAATTTTGGACACGGTTCCTAACAAAGAAAAACCAGATAGTCGACTGTCCGGACGCAAAGGCCCTAGCAGCCTTCAAGCATAACATCTGCGACGAGTGGCTCGCCCGGCACCTGGGACAGGAAAAGCCGAAATCTATGGCAGCCCTCACGACACTCATGACCCGCTTTTGCATGGGAGAAGACAGCTGGCTAGCTCGTAGTAACAACTTATCAAAGAACCCTGGTAATTCAGATACCAAGGACAAAAGTGGTAGGACACGTCGGAATAAGCAAAAACGCCGCGTTAGTAGCAACAGCAATGAAGACACGGCAGTCAATGCCGGATTTAGAGGCTATAAATCCGGTCAGCGGAAAAAGCCATTCAAAAAGAATACTCAGGGGCCGTCCAGTTTGGACCGAATACTCGACCGCTTGTGCTAGATACATGGCACCCCCGAAAGGCCAGCCAATCACACTAACAGGGATTGTTGGGTGTTCAAGCAGGCGGGCAAGTTAAGAGCCAAAAACAAAGACAAGGGGCTGCACAACGACGACGAGGAGGAGCCCAGGCTGCCGAACAACAATGGACAGAAGGGCTTTCCCCCACAAGTGTGGACGGTGAACATGATATACACAACCCACATTCCCAAGAGGGTGCGGAAGCATGCGCTACGGGACGTATACGCGATGGAGCCAGTCGCCCCAAAGTTCAACCCATGGTCCTCCTGCCCGATCACTTTTGATCGAAGGGACCATCCCACTAGCATCCATCATGGCGGCTTCGCCGCATTGGTTCTCGACCCAATCATCGACGGATTTCATCTCACAAGAGTCCTCATGGACGGCGGCAGTAGCCTGAACCTGCTTTACCAGGATACAGTGTGGAAAATGGGCATAGATCCCTCAAGGATTAAGCCCACAAAAACGACCTTTAAAGGCGTTATACCAGGTGTAGAAGCCAACTGTACAGGCTCAGTAACACTTGACGTGGTCTTCGGATCCCCGGACAATTTCCGAAGCGAAGAGTTAATCTTCGATATAGTCCCGTTTCGCAGTGGCTATCACGCCCTACTCGGACGAACCGCATTCGCAAAGTTCAATGTGGTGCCGCACTATGCATATCTCAAGCTCAAGATGTCAGGCCCTCGAGGAGTAATCACGGTCAACGGAAACACTGAACGCTCCCTCCGTACGGAGGAGCACACGGCGGCTCTCGCAGCAGAAGTACAAAGTAGCCTTCTTAGGCAATTCTCCAGTCCGGCCGTTAAAAAGCCAGACACTGCCAAGCGCGCCCGGAGTAACCCACAGCAGGACCGCCCGGCACGCTCTGAGCAAGCGTAGCAATGCGGCCCCAACCCCAGCTCTCGCGACATAGCGAAACCAGTGCCTCACGTACATAACTACGCCCTTGAAATACCATGGGCACAGGGGAAGGGGCACAATAATGACACGCCCAAAATACGGCCTAAAACGTACTAGGGGCTGCTGGATTCCTTTTTTAAAATTTTTTCTTACTTTCAGGACTCCATAGTTCGGACGACCTGTTCGGCAATTCGACTGCCGCACAAACAATGCAAGATCCAGGGAGGCAGACAAGCCATGCCGCATTATGGAACTCCCAGGTGGTCTCTGTTACGAGCGGTATACCTGTTTTGAATACAATTCCGCGGCCTGCCCCTGGTCAGGACATGTTAAATAGTCCAATATCTTTTTGCTTATCGCACTATTTGTATTGTTCGGCTTTGACAAATAGCCTCTCTATAAACAATGCATAGCTTTTTGTCTATTTTTTGCATTATCCTTTTTTCACATATATGTTTATTAAATGACATGATTGCACCCATACACCATGGTACGGCAAACACGCCAGGGGCTTCAGTACCCCTCATTATGGTGTGAGAAGTCCGTACACTTTCACAAGTGCGGCACCCCGAACTTATAGCATTATATGCATCGGCTCCAAATCATGATTTGGGTCAATAGTTGGGTTTGCCCGGCTCCTATGTTTTGGTGCCTTACGTTCCGCTATATCGGCTAAGGTAGCACTAGGAGAACCACTGCGATTGTGCCCCGGTTCAGCTGGGTTAAGCACCTCAATGGAGAAAGCTAAAACTGGCTGTCATGATGTGGCGAGAGACCGGTCGTTGTTCGAGAGGTTTTTCGAGTCCCTAAAGACTTATGCCGCTTCGAGCGAGGAGCTGGCTTTGTCCAGCCAAGGCATGGATAGCGCCCCGAACTCGGTCTTCCGAACTAGGGGCTTCGCCAAAATTTAAAATTATAGAGTTCTATGGCTAAGTGAGAGTGTTCAAGCATTATAGTCCGATTGCCTGGTTCGTTGTGCTGAGCGCCTCCCTCGAAGGACCCAACTATGGGAAAAAGAGCGCTCAGGTTTATCCCGAACACCCCAGCACTAGTGGCATGGGGGCAGAAGCCGACGACTGGCCATCTCTCAATTTTTTGATAAACGGCCGCACAGAAAGTAATATTTTAAATTCAATAAGCATTTCTTAGCGCATATGAACAAGTTTTCAGCGCACAGGATAAACACGAGCGAGTTCATTCAAAACTAACATCCTTGGTACATTCATCCTCCACAAGGCGGGCACCTGTAAGAACATCCTTGTAGTAGTTCTCAGGCTTGCGATGCTCCTTCCCCGGCAGCGGCCCGTCCTTCACAAGCTTCTCACCGTCCAGCTTACCCCATTGCACATTTGCACGGGCAAGGGCCCGACGGGCACCTTCGATGCAGACGGAGCGCTTGATGACCTTGAGCCTCGGACAGGCCTCCACCAGCCGCCGCACCAGCCCGAAATAGCTCCCAGACAGGGCCTCTCCGGGCCACAGCCGAACTATGAAGCCCTTCATGGCCTGTTCGGCCGCCTTGTGGAGCTCGACCAGCTGTTTCAACTGATCGCTCAAGGGCACAGGGTGTCCGGCCTCAGAATACTGAGACCAGAACACCTTCTCCGTCGAGCTGCCCTCTTCAGCTCGGTAGAATGTGGCGGCGTCGGATACGCTGCAGGGAAGATCTGAGAATGCCCCTGGAGAGCTCCGGATTCGGGTAAGTAACAAATAGTTTACTTTTATATTTCTGCTTTGCATAAAGAATGCCTTACCCGCTGCTATCTTCCTCATCTCCTCCAACTCTTGAAGGGCCTTTTGGGCTTCGGCCTTGGCAGACTTGGCAGTCTCAAGGGCCGTCGCGAGCTCGGATGCTTGCGCCTTTGACTCAAGCTCCAAACTCTCATGTTTTTTCATGAGAGCCTGAAGCTCTTGCTGCACCTCGCCGACCTGAGTCCCAAGTCTGTCTCGCTTGGTGCGCTCCGCGGCCGTTTTCTTTTCGGCCTCAGATAGCGCCTGCTTAAGGGTCGCCACCTCAGTCGTGGCCCCTACAATAAGCAGTACAATCCTGTTATTTTTTTGCAATCACGCCTTTTTATAGGCACTTTTTCTGTAAGGTATTTCTTACCTTCTTTCTCCTCGAGTCGCCGCTTGGCAAGGCCGAGCTCTTGCTCGGTCCGCTCGAGGTCCTGCTTCAGGACACCCACCTCCGCAGTCAGTGCGGCGGTGGATAGCAGCGAAGCCTGCATACGCATATTGACTCTTTTTTGTTAGACTCCTGCGAAATTTAATAGATCCTCTATTCGGCTTTTCTTTCCGAACGCCAAACAGAGCATCAGGGGCTACTGTCTATGCGGTAATATTTTTACATATTTTTACTTACCTCGAAGCCTGTTAGAAGGCTAGTGCAAGCTTCAGTCAGTCCGCTCTGGGCGGACCGAACCTTCTGGATCACCGTACTCATAATAGTACGGTGCCCCTCGTCGATGGAGGCGCCGTCAAGCACCTCCAGAAGATTGTCCGGCACCTCCGGTTGGACGGAGGCCGCCAGCTCAGAAGGCTTGCTCCTCTTGGAAGGAGTTCGCCTACCGCGGTCCGGAACTGTGGAAGATTCCGGCACGGTGTCTGGCACAAAGCCGGACTTGGAGCCCTAGGGGGCCTTATCCCCTTCACTCCTGGAGTCCGGGAGGTTGCCTTGCAGCTCCTCCGGGACCACCTCCTCCTGCCTCAGAGCTTGTCGCGACGCCACTTCGGCGTCGTCTGCAGTG
>NC_041382.1:365322974-365433925 GCF_002162155.2 Triticum dicoccoides | reverse complement strand
AGCGGGCGGAACTGAGTTCACGTCCGATGAGTCCAGGGAGCCGCCCGACGATTCGTTGAATTCGGCCCGAGGCGGGCTGCATTATTACGTTCGACATTAGGGAAAGATGTGCAACAAAGGAACATCATGAGTTACTCTGATATCCGAACTTACGATTTCACCGGACGCTTGGCCTTGTTTGGCCACTCCTCTCCGCCCTCTTCGGCGTCGGGGGAGTAGTCCGACGGAGGGGTTTTCCTTTTCCTAGACCCCTCGGCCTCCCCCATTGGGGCGGCTTTCCTCTTCTCTCCTCCCTCCACTGGGGGGGGGAGAGTTTTCTTCTTCCTCCTCCTCGTTTTCATGGGAAGAGGGCGTCTCGGACTCGTCGGACGACGAGTCCGACACCACCACGTTACGGGCACTCTTTCGAGTCCCCGTGGTCTTCTTCTTCTTGGCCTTCTTCTCCGGCACCACATAAGGCGCCGGAACCAGCAGCTTCACTAGTAGAGCTGGGGCTGGGTCTTCGGGCAGCGAAGCCGGACAGTTAATCGGTCGGGATATCGCCCGCCAAGCCTGTCAAAGCTAAGGGAGTTTAGATCCGGCATAGAGTCAAACTATGAAAAAAGCTTAACATCCTGTAAAAGGTGAAGATAGCTTACCTCGCTAGCGTGACGCTGCGAGCTGTATCCGCGGTCCTCGGAAGCGGATGCGGGAGCCTCGGCGCCCTTGAATAGCACCTTCCAGGCATCTTCGTATGTCGTGTCGAAGAGCGTGCTAACGGTTTGGTGTTGCGCCGGGTCGAACTCTCACAGATTAAAATCCCGTTGTTGGCACGGGAGGATCCGGCGGACGAGCATAACCTGGATTACATTAACAAGCCGGATTGGCTTGTTCACCAGGGACTGGATGCATGTTTGCAATCCGGTCACCTCTTTTTCGTCACCCCACGACAGGCCCGTCTCTTTCCAAGACATAAGCCGCGTGGGGGGTCCGGATCGGAACTCGAGGGCTGCGATCCATTTCGGATCGCGTGGCTCGGTGATGTAGAACCACCCGGATTGCCACCCCTTTAGGGTCTCCACAAAAGAGCCCTCGAACCATAGGACGTTGGCCATCTTGCCCACCATGGCGCCCCCGCACTCCGCCTGGCTGCCGCGCACCACCTTGGGCTTGACGTTGAAGGTCTTGATCCAGAGGCCGAAATGAGGGCGGACGCGGAGGAAAGCCTCACACACGACGATAAACGCTGAGATGTTGAGGATGAAGTTCGGGGCCAGATCGTGGAAATCCAGGCCGTAGTAGAACATGAGCCCCCGGACAAATGGGTGGAGTGGAAAACCCAGTCCGCGGAGGAAGTGGGGAAGAAATACTACCCTCTCATGGGCCCTTGGGGTGGGGAGAAGCTGCCCCTTTCCGGGAAGCCGGTGCGTGATGTCCTTGGACAGGTATCCGGCCTTCCTTAGCTTCTTGACTTGGCCCTCCATGGCGGAGGAGACCATCCACTTGCCTCCCGCTCCGGACATTGCTGGAGAAGGTTGAGGTGGGAAGTGCAGGCTTGGGCGCTGGAGCTCGAGTGCGCAGGAGATGGATAGGCAAAGGACGAAGAAGGCGTAGGTAAAAAGGTGGATCCTTATCCCCTTATATGGGCGGATGCGATTGTGCGTCCCCACCAGCCTAGTAAAACTTGCTTGACTCCCAAGCGCCGTGATAAATGGCGCGGTTGGGTTACCCACGTCCGTATTGATGAGAATCCCGTAAAAGGGGTACACGATCTCTGCTTTGACAAGACGTGCCAAGGAAACCGCCTCGCAAAACGTGCTGAGGTGGAAAAGTAAAAACAATTCGAGTAAAGGACTTGGCCGTAGTGTGATGACGCACTGCGGAATACGCCAGCAGATTTGATTTGTGTTAATATTATTCTCTCTATGGCAATATGTGGAAACTTATTTTGTAGAGCCGGACACTACTCTTGGTGTTTACAATCTTCTATGAAGGACTTGGAGGAGGAACCCGCCTTGCAATGTGATAGAGGCAAAGGTGTCCCGTCTTTCGATGAGATGATGGATATCGCTTTGGTGGCAGTCGACTTTGACGATCCGACTACGAACGTGCGAGGACGTCGCGCCTTAGCAATCGCTAAACCAACTCCGAGAAGTTATTGACCATGCCGGAGCACGATCAACCTGACCACGAGGGTCTGTTTCCAGCGAGCAAATGAAGAACAAGCAAGAAACTGAGATTGCAATCTGGATATTGCGAATATAAGATGAAAGCTTTATTGATCAAGGTGGGGTTCTGTGACGCCTTTGTCTGGTCGTTGAACACAAACGAAGTACGCGAAGTTGCAGCTATGGCGAACTTTTAATCTAAACAAAACCAGAAGTCTAAACGATGCCCTAAGGGCTGTATATATGGAGGAAGAGGGGGGGAATTTCGTGGCCCTTGGTGGAGGGGTCCGAAATCAACCCTATCTCTTGTTTCCCCACACATACGTACTCTAAAAATAGCCTATACTTATGTATTTCGAAATTACATGGGCCTGGCCCAATAATAAGGTGACGCAGCACCTAAAATAGCCTCGGGACGAAATTTATGAAGTGGCATCTTGTATATTTCGTCCAAGGCTTCATGCACCCATTATGGTGGCTTCAAAGTCCTGAAATCATCACTTGTAACTCCGTTCTTGTTCCCCTTGCGCATGCCATCATCTCCATGCTTGTTCTTGCTCCAATGTTCATCCTTCTCCAAGCTAGGCCCTTCATTTGTAAGCAAAAGAAATGTATCCAATTTAGGCAGCATCATATTCTCATGAACATTAGACTCATTACCAAGAAACGAAAGTACCTGGTAATTTAGTTGGCGTGCACGAGCTCTAGTAATTGGTCCAGTATGCATAGCAGCAGGGGCTGTGGGTGTAACAATTGTATTGATGTCCTCATCATCCTCCCCTTCTTGAAATGAAGTCGTCCTCGATGGAAGTTCATCTTCCTCACCCAAATAAAGCTTCAAATCTGCAATGTTAAAAGTGGGACTAACCCCAAAATCTGCAGGCAGCTCAAGTTTATATGCATTATCATTTATTTTCTCTAACACCTTAAAGGGACCATCAGCACGTGGCATTAACTTTGATTTGCGCAAATCAGAAAATCTATCCTTACGCAAATGTAACCAAACAAGATCTCCAGGTGCAAACACAACATGTTTTCTACCCTTATCTCCAGCAAGTTTATATTTAGCATTCATACGCTCAATGTTTTCCTTAGTTAACTCATGCATTTTTAAAATCAATTCAGCACGTTGTTTAGCATCAAAATTAACCTTCTCCGAAGATGGAAGAGGCAACAAATCAATAGGTGCACGAGGTAGGAAACCATACACAACTTCAAAAGGGCACATCTTAGTAGTAGAATGCAATGAACGATTATAAGCAAATTCAATATGAGGCAAGCATTCCTCCCACATTTTCTTATTATTCTTCAAAACAGCCCTAAGCATAGTAGACAACATTCTATTGACTACTTCAGTTTGTCCATCAGTTTGGGGGTGACAAGTAGTACTAAAAAGCAGTTTAGTCCCCAACTTAGCCCATAAACATCTCCAAAAGTGGCTAAGAAATTTAGTATCACGATCTGAAACAATAGTATTTGGCACACCATGCAAGCGAATAATTTCACGAAAGAACAAATCAGCAACATTAACAGCATCATTGCTTTTATGACATGGTATAAAGTGTGCCATTTTCGAGAATCTATCCACGACAACAAATATGCTATCCCTCCCCATCTTTGTTTGAGGTAAACCTAAAACAAAGTCCATAGATATATCCTCCCAAGGAACACTAGGTACAGGCAAAGGCATATATAAACCATGAGGATTGAGTCGTGACTTAGCTTTTTGACATGTAGTGCAGCGAGCAATAAAACGCTCAACATCCCGTCTCATCTTTGGCCAAAAGAAATGTGTAGCAAGTACGTCCTCCGTCTTCTTCACGCCAAAGTGTCCCATCAATCCTCCTCCATGCGCCTCCTGCAACAACAAAAGACGAACGGAGCTAGCTGGAATGCATAGCTTGTTAGCACGAAACACAAATCCATCGTTAACGACGAACTTGTTCCACATTCTTCCTTCTTTACAATTCTGCATTACATCTTTAAAATCAACATCATGCACATATTGATCTTTGATGGTCTCCAAACCAAATATTTTGAAGTCAAGTTGTGAAAGCATAGTATAGCGGCGAGACAATGCATCAGCAATAACATTTTCTTTTCCCTTCTTGTGTTTAATGACATAAGGAAAAGTCTCAATGAATTCAAACCATTTAGCATGTCTATGATTCAGTTTAGCTTGACTTTTAATATGTTTCAAAGATTCATGATCAGAATGTATAACAAATTCTTTGGGCCATAAATAATGTTGCCATGTTTCTAAAGTCCGAACAAGAGCATATAATTCTTTATCATAAGTAGAATAATTCAGACTAGGCCCACTCAATTTTTCAGAAAAGTATGCAACAGGTTTGCCATCTTGTAATAACACACCGCCTAATCCAATTCCACTAGCATCACATTCAAGCTCAAAAGTCTTATTAAAATCAGGAAGTTGGAGTAAAGGAGCATGTGTCAACTTATCTTTCAATACCGAGAAGGCTTCTTCCTGTGCGGTACCCCAAAGAAAAGGCACATCTTTCTTTGTAAGCTCATTGAGAGGTGCAGCAATGGTGCTGAAATCTCTCACAAAACGCCTATAGAATCCAGCGAGGCCAAGAAAACTCCTCACTTGTGTGACCATTTTGGGCTGCGTCCAACTCTCAATAGCTTCAATCTTGGCTTTATCAACTTCAATTCCCTGTGGAGTAACAACATAGCCAAGAAAAGATACTCGGTCGGTGCAAAAGGTGCACTTCCCAAGGTTACCAAACAAACGTGCATCACATAGAGCAATAAAAACAACACGTAAATGTTCCAAATGTTCTTCCAAAGATCTGCTATAAATCAATATGTCATCAAAGTAAACTACCACAAATCGTCAAATGAAAGCACGTAAAACTTCGTTCATTAATCTCATGAAAGTACTAGTGCATTAGTTAATCCAAAAGGCATGACTAACCACTCATATAATCCAAACTTAGTTTTAAATGCTGTTTTCCATTCATCTCCCAATTTCATACGAATTTGATGGTATCCACTACGCAAATCAACTTTGGAGAATATTGTAGAGCCACTCAATTCATCAAGCATATCATCGAGCCTAGGAATAGGATGACGATAACGAATAGTAATATTATTAATGCCTCTACAATCAACACACATACGTGATGTACCATCCTTTTTCGGCACTAGAATAATAGGAACAGCACAAGGACTAAGGGATTCGCGTATATAACCTTTGTCGAGAAGCTCTTGTACTTGACGCATAATCTCCTTCGTCTCCTCTGGATTGGTACGGTATGGTGCACGGTTTGGCAGTGAAGCACCGGGAATTAAGTCAATCTGATGCTCAATCCCTCGAATAGGCGGTAATCCCGGTGGCACGTCTTGTGGAAAAACGTCAGCGAACTCCTGCAAAATGTTAGTGACAGCAGGAGGCAAAGAGGAAGGCACGTCCTCGAATGAAAATAATGCCTCTTTGCACACAAAAGCATAGCAAACAGATTTGCTGAAATCTAGCTCATCAACATCAGATTTTGATAGAGGCAAAGGTGTCCCGTCTTTCGATGAGATGGTGGATTTCGCTTTGGTGGAAGTCGACTTTGACGATCCGACTACGAACGTGCGAGGACGTCGCGCCTTAGCAATCGCTAAACCAACTCCGAGAGGTTATTGACCACGCCGGAGCACGATCAACCTGACCACGAGGGTCTGTTTCCTGCGAGCAAACGAAGAACAAGCAAGAAACTAAGATTGCAATCTGGATATTGCGAATATAAGATGAAAGCTTTATTGATCAAGGTGGGGTTCTGTGACGCCTTTGTCTGGTCGTTGAACACAAACGAAGTACGCGAAGTTGCAGCTATGGCGAACTTTTAATCTAAACAAAACCCAAAGTCTAAACGATGCCCTAAGGGCTGTATATATGGAGGAAGAGGGGGGAATTTCGTGGCCCTTGGTGGAGGGGTCCGAAATCAACCCTATCTCTTGTTTCCCCACACATACGGACTCTAGAAATAGCCTATACTTATGTATTTCGAAATTACATGGGCCTGGCCCAATAATAAGGTGACGCAGCACCTAAAATAGCCTCGGGACGAAATTTATGAAGTGGCATCTTGTATATTTCGTCCAAGGCTTCATGCACCCATTATGGTGGCTTCAAAGTCCTGAAATCATCACTTGTAACTCCGTTCTTGTTTCCCTTGCGCATGCCATCATCTCCATGCTTGTTCTTGCTCCAATGTTCATCCTTCTCCAAGCTAGGCCCTTCATTTGTAAGCAAAACAAATGTATCCAATTTAGGCAGCATCATATTCTCATGAACATTAGAATCATTACCAAGAAACGAAAGTACCTGGTAATTTAGTTGGCGTGCACGAGCTCTAGTAATTGGTCCAGTATGTATAGCAGCAGGGGCTGTGGGTGTAACAATTGTATTGATGTCCTCATCAACGTAGAGCAATAAAAACAGCACGTAAATGTTCCAAATGTTCTTCCAAAGATCTGCTATAAATCAATATGTCATCAAAGTAAACTACCACAAATCGTCCAATGAAAGCACGTAAAACTTCGTTCATTAATCTCATGAAAGTACTAGGTGCATTAGTTAACCCAAAAGGCATGACTAACCACTCATATAATCCAAACTTAGTTTTAAATGCTGTTTTCCATTCATCTCCCAATTTCATACGAATTTGATGGTAGCCACTACGCAAATCAACTTTGGAGAATATTGTAGAGCCACTCAATTCATCAAGCATATCATCTAGCCTAGGAATAGGATGACGATAACGAATAGTAATATTATTAATGCCTCTACAATCAACACACATACGTGATGTACCATCCTTTTTCGGCACTAGAATAATAGGAACAGCACACGGACTAAGGGATTCGCGTATATAACCTTTGTCGAGAAGCTCTTGTACTTGACGCATAATCTCCTTCGTCTCCTCTGGATTGGTACGGTATGGTGCACGGTTTGGCAGTGAAGCACCGGGAATTAAGTCAATCTGATGCTCAATCCCTCGAATAGGCGGTAATCCCGGTGGCACGTCTTGTGGAAAGACGTCAGCGAACTCCTGCAAAATGTTAGTGACAGCAGGAGGCAAAGAGGAAGGCACGTCCTCGAATGAAAATAATGCCTCTTTGCACACAAAAGCATAGCAAACAGATTTGCTGAAATCTAGCTCATCAATATCAGATTTGGTGGCAAATAAACATGCACTTTTCAATTTAATTTCAGAAGCAACACTAGATGGTTTATTATTAGGCTTCATTTGTTGATCAAATTCTTTTGCCACAATCTGATTTTCACTCTTATTCTTCTCCTGTTTTGCTTTATTAGCTCTATTAATATCATCTTTCAAACTGGAATCAGGAGTCATAGGAAGCAAAGTAATATTTTTATCCTTATGAACAAGAGTATAGTGATTGTTTTTACCATGGTGTACAGAGTTTTTATCAAATTGCCATGGTCTACCAAGTAATAAGGAACAAGCTTGCATAGGTACCACATCACAATCAACATAATCAGCATATGTAGAGATACTAAAATGCACACGAACAGTACGTGTTACCTTAACCTTGCCGCTGTTGTTGAACCATTGGATGTAGTAAGGATGTGGATGTGGTCTTGTGGTGAGAGAAAGCTTCTCCACCATCTCCATGCTAGCCAAGTTGTTGCAGCTCCCTCCGTCTATTATGACGCGCACAGAATGTTCCTTCACAACTCCCTTGGTATGGAACAAATTGTGCCTCTGATTTTGCTCAGCTTGTGTGACGTGCACACTCAAAACATGTTGAGCAACTAAACATTCATACCTGTCAGCGTCTTCAGGAGCCATGTATTGCGTCTCATGATCGGAATCATCTCCACCATGTTCTTCATGTGTAATAAGAGCCAAAGTCTCCTCATCATAGTCACTAGCGGACTCATACCCACCATCTGCGGTAGCAATCATCACACGCGGAGATTTGCATTCTCTCGCATAATGACCTCCTCCCTTACAACGACGACAAATAATATCACTTGTGTGCCCTGTTGATGCCATGGAAGAAGAAGAACTCTATGCAGGCCCGGCAGGTGCGCTCTTGGCAGATAATGGTGGTTGTGCCTGTTTTCTTGTATCACGACTGGAGGAGGCACCTGATTGAGGTGCTGGTGCAGTTGAAGTAGAAGATGCACGCGGTGTCCATGATGAAGGTCGGCTTGCAGAAAAGTTAGATCGCGCCAATGCTTGTCGATCCTGCACTTCACGTTCAGCTTTACAAGCAAGATGGAATAAACGAGTGATATTAGTATACTCTTTATAGTCTAGAATGGTCCGAATCTCTCTATTTAATCCACCCAGAAAACGTGCAAGCATAGCTTCATTCTCCTCAACAATACCACATCTAATCATGCCAGTTTGTAATTCCTGATAATATTCTTCTACAAAATTTTTCCCTTGTCTTAAACGCTGCAATTTTTGAAGCAATTCACGTTGATAATATGGTGGAACCCAACGCGTACGCATAGCAGTTTTCAAAGCAGCCCAAGTAGTTGGAATAGGATATAATCAACAATGTTCAGACCACCATACACATGCAAAACTAGTGAAAGCACAAACAGCAGCAGCAACC
This sequence comes from Triticum dicoccoides, assembly GCF_002162155.2. Classification (NCBI taxonomy): domain Eukaryota; kingdom Viridiplantae; phylum Streptophyta; class Magnoliopsida; order Poales; family Poaceae; genus Triticum; species Triticum dicoccoides. The sequence continues at coordinate 365,425,169 of NC_041382.1, read as the reverse complement.
CATCTCTCCTCGGGATATTGTAAACATGTAAAACGTTGTTCAGTTTCTAACTCCCAAGTAAGATATATATCAGGAACATATCTACCCTCAAATGGTGGAATATTCAATTTCAGTTTAGGAATATGCACATCATCTCGTACCTGAGGTGGTGGTGCAGGCCTACCATTACGAATATATACCTGAGGTCGACCTGCTGGTGGTGGTGCTGGTGGGTGCACGTAGTTCTGATTTTGATCAACCTCATCCTCATAATCGCCCGCATACTCATCATCCTCCTGGGTACCAGCAGTAGCAGTAGCAGGAGCCAAAGAAGCATCAATAACAGGAACAGCAACACCAGAAGTTTGGCCATCCTCAATAGGAACACGCTTCGCTCGTCCATACTGATTCGGAAGGATGCGTTGTTGTTGGTGTTGCATAGGTGCGATAGGTGCAGCCGGCGGCGGTGGTGGTAAACGCGTGAGTAATTCATTAAACTTGCTATCAAGCTTTGTTTCGAATGTCTTCTCCATGCCATCTATCTTCTCCATGGCCTCGTCAAATCTGTTTAGCACATCTTGCACCTGTCCACTCATCATTTGCTGAAATTTATCATGTAGCTGTTTGTTTGTCAGGTTCTCCCAATCAGTCTCATCGGCTTGTGATCCTACCATGGTTAGCAGCAAATAGAAACACACAAGAATATGATCCTACAGACTACTAAGAAGTGGTGGTGGTGTATCACAAACCCGTCAAGCAAAACTCAAATTCTTACCAGTTCTTACCCAGCAGCAGGCGGTGATCGGCAACTGTTGTAGTCAAAACTCTCAAAGCTTGGATAGAGCGATTACCAGGGAGAGTCAAACGCACGACGTAGATGTATGTGGAGCTGGGAAGGCTTATAATATGGTAGCAAAAAGGGTCAGTAATAATCAATTCAGAGATGCAAAGTTGAATAAACGCTCAACGACGGTACTGTGCTGGTCCTAGGCTAGACCGTGGTAGAGACGCGAGCCTAGAACACTAACAAAATCACGGCGCTGCACGTAAACAAGGAAAAAGCACACTCTGGAATTTTTTTTCGCTCTTTTTTTTGCGCTCTTTTTTTGCGCTGCTTTTTTTTTGCGAAAAATCACTATAATGGCGAGTGTCTCAACACTCTTCCTAGGTCAAACTGACAGGATGGGCACGAAATTTTTTCGACCACATTTTTTTTTCGTTTTTTCGACTGCCCGAACCCGAAAACTGGAAACGGGTCAAAAAAACTTCCTATAATGGCACCTGTCTCAAAACACTCAGAAACACCTAAAATAGGATAGCCAGAATTTTTTTCGAAAAATGCGTTTTCGAAAAATTTTGGGCCTAAACGGAGGGTGGTTTCCGGACTCTTTTTTTTTGTTTTTTTTTGTTTTTTTGTTTTTTTTCCGAAACCTACTCCGGCAAGGAAACACGAATCGGAATCTAGATGGATCTCGAAAACAAACCTAATATGACAAGAACTCAGATTGGTGGTGGATATATGGTAGTAGATGGCAGCGGTGGTGGTATATGACAGCGGTGGTGGTATATGGATACGGATTCGAAGCGGTGGCGGATAAGCGGTGGTGGTAGATGGCAGGGGCGATGATGATGGTGCGGCGGCGGCATGACAACTTATGACCAGAACTCGAAACTCTAAAAGACTAGACTGTAAGACCAGCAACTAGACACGACGATGCAACCGCAAATTCAACAAAGCAAAACCCTAAAAAGATTATGCAAAGGTTCAGATTGGTTCGGATATGATGAACTAACCCTAATTTTTTTTTTGGCTTTTTCGTGGACTGTAGGTATGAAGAACAGACTCGATCTAAACTATGAAAAACTGTAAAATCTCACCGAGCAACCTGGAAATCTGATACCACTTGATAGAGGCAAAGGTGTCCCGTCTTTTGATGAGATGATGGATATCGCTTTGGTGGCAGTCGACTTTGACGATCCGACTACGAACGTGCGAGGACGTCGCGCCTTAGCAATCGCTAAACCAACTCCGAGAGGTTATTGACCACGCCGGAGCACGATCAACCTGACCACGAGGGTCTGTTTCCTGCGAGCAAATGAAGAACAAGCAAGAAACTGAGATTGCAATCTGGATATTGCGAATATAAGATGAAAGCTTTATTGATCAAGGTGGGGTTTTATGACGCCTTTGTCTGGTCGTTGAACACAAACGAAGTACGCGAAGTTGCAGCTATGGCGAACTTTTAATCTAAACAAAACCCGAAGTCTAAACGATGCCCTAAGGGCTGTATATATGGAGGAAGAGGGGGGGAATTTCGTGGCCCTTGGTGGAGGGGTCCGAAATCAACCCTATCTCTTGTTTCCCCACACATACGTACTCTAAAAATAGCCTATACTTATGTATTTCGAAATTACATGGGCCTGGCCCAATAATAAGGTGACGTAGCACCTAAAATAGCCTCGGGACGAAATTTATGAAGTGGCATCTTGTATATTTCGTCCAAGGCTTCATGCACCCATTATGGTGGCTTCAAAGTCCTGAAATCATCACTTGTAACTCCGTTCTTGTTCCCCTTGCGCATGCCATCATCTCCATGCTTGTTCTTGCTCCAATGTTCATCCTTCTCCAAGCTAGGCCCTTCATTTGTAAGCAAAAGAAATGTATCCAATTTAGGCAGCATCATATTCTCATGAACATTAGAATCATTACCAAGAAACGAAAGTACCTGGTAATTTAGTTGGCATGCACGAGCTCTAGTAATTGGTCCAGTATGGATAGCAGCAGGGGCTGTGGGTGTAACAATTCTATTGATGTCCTCATCACAATGCCGAAGACAATCTGTGCGCCGGAGTCGTCGTCATTGAAGCCTGGTTCAGGGGCTACTGATGGAGTCCTGGATTAGGGGGTGTTCGTGTAGCCGGACTCCAGGACTATGAAGATACAAGATTGAAGACTTCGTCCCATGTCCGGATGGGACTTTCCTTGGTGTGGAAGGCAAGCTTGGCGATGCGGATATTCAAGATCTCCTACCATTGTAACCAACTCTGTGTAACCCTAACCCTATCCGGTGTCTATATAAACCGGAGGGTTGTAGTCCGTAGGACATCAACTCCATATACAACAATCATACCATAGGCTAACTTCTAGGGTTTAGCCTCCTTGATCTCGTGGTAGATCTACTCTTGTACTACCCATATCATCAATATTAATCAAGCAGGAGTAGGGTATTACCTCCATCGAGAGGGCCCGAACCTGGGTAAAAACATCGTTTCCCTTGTCTCCTGTTACCATCCGGCCTTGACGCACAGTTCGGGACCCCCTACCCGAGATCCGCCGGTTTTGACACCGACACACGTAGTTCTGATTTTGATCAACCTCATCCTCGTAATGGTCCTCCACCTCTGCATTAGCAGTAGGAGCTACAGAAGCATCAACCGCGGCACCCGAATTTTGCCTAGGGTCAATGGGAACGCGCTGTGCTCGTGCCACTTGATTTGGAAGGCGACGTTGTTGTTGTTGTTGTTGTTGTTGTTGTTGTTGTTGTTGTTGTTGTTGTTGTTGTTGTTGTAGAGGTGCGTTAGGTGCAGCCAGTGGTGGGGGTGGAAGACGCGCGAGCAATTCATTAAACTTGTTATCAAGCTCTATTTCAAACGTCTTCTCCATGCCATCTATCTTCTCCATGGCATCTTCAAATCTGTTTAGCACATCTTGCACCTGTCCACTCATCATTTGCTGAAATTTATCATGCAACTCCTTATTCGTCATGTTCTCCCAGTCAGTCTCGTCGGCTTGTGATCCTGCCATGGTTAGCAGCAATAGAAACACACATGAACATGATCCTACAAACTACTAACAAGAGGTGGTGGTGGGTGTCACAAATCCCTCAAGCAAATCTCAAATTCTTACCAGTTCTTACCCAGCAGCAGGCGGTGATCGTCAACCGTCGTAGTCAAAACTCTCAAAGCTTGGATAGAGAGATTACCAGGGATAGTCAAACGCACGATGTAGATGTATGTGGAGCTGGGAAGCCTTATAATATGGTAGCAAAAAGGGTCAGCAATAATCAATTCAGAGATGCAAAGTTGAATAAACGCTCAACGACGGTACTGTGTTAGTCCTAGGCTAGACCGCACTAGAGATGTGAGCCTAGAACACTAACAAAATCACGGCGCTGCATGTAAACAAGGGAGGAGCACACTCTGATTTTTCTCTCTCTTTTTTTTGGCACTGTTTTCCTCTTTTTTTTGCTCCGCAATAAGTTTTTTTTCAAAAATGTCGACAAATGGTCAAAAAACCGCCTAGCCAGAATTTTCTAGACTTAGTTTTTTTTAGTTTGGAACTATTTTTCTACTGCGAGTAGCACGGAATCTTGGGAGTCCTACTTTGTCACGACTCGAAGTATCGCGTGATCTGGAACTCCAAAGCAATGCAACAAATACTGGACTCGGACTAGGACTGGTGGCGGAGATGAATCTGGTGGAACTCGGACTGGTGGCGAATATATGTAGGGCGGTGGAACACGGACTGGTGGCGAATCTGTGATGGAGGTGGACTCGGATTATCGTGATGACGGTGCATATGTGGTATATGGCAGCGGCGATGACGATGGTGGTATATGGCAGCGGTGATGACGATGGTGGTATATGGCAGCGATGACGATGATGTTGGTACATGGCAGCGGTGATAATGATGCGGCGGCGGCATGACTACTTGTGAACAGAACTCGAAACTCTAAAGGACTAGACACTAAGACCAGCAACTAGACACGACGATGCAACCGCAAATTCAATAATGCAAAACCCTAAAAAGACTATGCAAAGGCTCAGATATGATGAACTAACCCTAATTTTTTTGTGGCTTTTTCGTGGAATGTAGGTATGAAGAACAGACTCGATCTAAATTACGAAAAACTGTAAAATCTCACCGAGCAACCTGGAAATCTGATACCACTTGATCGACCTTGATAATCCGACTACGAACGTGCGAGACGTCGCGCCTTAGCAATCGCTAAACCAACTTCCGAGGGGTTATTGACCATGTCGGAGCAGGATCAACCTGACCACGAGGGTCTATTTCCCGCGAGCAAACAAAGAACAAGCAGGAAACTGATATTGCAATCTGGATATTGTGAATATAAGATGAAAGCTTTATTGATCAAGTTGGGGTTCTGTGACGCCTTTGTCTGCTCATTGAACACAAACGAAGTTCACGAAGTTGCAGCTATGGCGAACTTTAATCTAAACAAAACCCAAGGTCTAAACGATGCCCTAAGGGCTGTATATATGGAGGAGAGAGGGGGGAATTTCGTGTCCCTTGGAGGAGGGGTCCGAAACCAACCCTAACTCTTGTTTCCCCACACATACGGACTCTAAAAATAGCCTATAATAAAGTATTTCGAAATTACATGGGCCTGGCCCAAAAATAAGGTAATGCAGCACCTAGGATAGCCTCTAGGCGGAATTTATGAAGTGTCATCTTGTATATTTCGTCCAAGGTTTCATGCACTCATTGCGGTGGCTTGAAAATTCCTAGAATCGTCACTTGTAACTCCGTTCTTGTTCCCCTTGCGCACGCCATCATCTCCATGCTTGAACTTGCTCCAAAGTTCATCTTTCTTGTCCAAGCTAGTCCCTTCATTTGTAAGCAAAACAAATGTATCCAATTTAAGTAGCATCATATTCTAATGAACATTAAAATTGTTACCAAGAAACGAAAGTATATGGTAATTTAGTTGGCGTGCACGAGCTCTAGTAATTGGTCCAGTATGTATAGCAGCAGGGGCTGTGGGTGTAACAATTGTATTGATGTCCTCATCACAATAAATATGGAGGTGTTGGTGTACCATTGCTCAATGTCAGGGCATGAGTGGAGGTTCGAAGGAGCATCCAATAAGTCCGAGCTCTCCTCAATGTGAAGGTCCATAGAGCCAATCTTCAATGTCGCTCCTCCGTTCACGAGATGTATCATGTAGACAACAAGAAGGAAACAACAATGAAAGAGTGACCCATCCAATATGCGTATTTGAGGATGGCTCAAAGGGAAGGAGTTCACCTTTATGAAAATGTCGAAAATGTTGGTGTCGCACATCGTGTACGCCTTCACATAACCAAATTGTCTCATGGCGGCATCGCCTTGTGGATCCTTCAAAATGAAAGAACATGACAAACACTCGGAAAAATAAATGAGGTTAGCGGAAATGCAAAACCTATCATTCGTGTGGTAAAAAACCCAACAAGTGTATGCATCATGCTCATCATAAGAAAGGACAAGGGAGCATTTCATAGTATGGAGGCATATGATGCAAGAACAACCAAATACAATAGGATCAATCAAACAAGCATGCATCACAAGTAAGATGTCCAAGTCTCCAAGATCAATAAGCATAGCAAGTTGGCACTCAATACAAGTTGATATGAGAGATGCCACTAATGGAGACAAGAGACAATGAACAAGATAAATCATGTGAGAGGCAAGAGCATATATGTCATCAACCCAAGAAAGTGAGTAAGAATGGAACATGGGTGATGCGACAAAGCAAGCAATCATAGTGATCAAGTCAAACAAGCTAGTAGTGCGAAGATGCAACGTACTAGAAGGAATCATGGCAAGCATGTCATGAGTGCAAATAGTGTGCATGTATATTTCACATGACATAGCACAAGCATGAAAGGAGGATATGAGCAAAGTATCATCAATGTAATGGCAAGAGGCCATATGTAAATAGCAATGGAACATCATGCCTCTCCCAACACAACAAGCATCAATAGCATGAGGCACATGATAAACAGGCAATAGCAACAAGGATCTCCACCAAGCATGCAAATACAAATAGAAGTAGTATAATGGTGAATCATGGGTAAATGCACGCAAGGTTCACAATTGCATGGCAAAATCATAGAAAGAGGCATAGCATGCAAAGTGAACACGAGAAAATGGGCATAACATAACAAGTGATACATAGACCATAACCGTGTGAGAGACAAGTAGAATAGATGCGCGTAGTCATTGCGCAACGAAAATGGTGGGAAGGATAATCCATGGGATCCCAAGTCATCGTTGCTCACAAGAGCTCGTTTCGTCAACTCTTGGGATTGAGAGGTTGACGAGTATACGTGAGTATACCTACACAAAACAAAGACAAAGGGAAAATCGTGTGTGCATGGTATATGTACACATCATCCATCATGATGCACACGCGCTTGTGTTGGTTAGCAGAAAATATACAATGCTCAAATAAATGAGATGCGTGATATAGAAACATGTCATCCATCATGATAGGTTTGTTGTTATGTATAGCATAATGGAGACTCAAATTGTGTAATGCATCATGAGAAATATGTAGAGCATTGTTATTCATGGAACGCATATGGTGCAAGCAATTATGAGAATCATGCAAAGTATGGAATGCATCAAAATCTCCTAATATGTATGACGAAACTATGGGGGTCTCCTCATGATCATTAGTGGAAACATCACATGGGGAATATTGATAACATCCAAAACAATGCATATTTGGAACAATGTGATCATGGCATGGCATAGTAGATGAATTGCACAAATCAAGTAAAGGAAACATGGCAATATCATCACATGAAAAACAAAAGCCAATGACCATCATCTCGTCATCTATGCCATAAGTGCAAATGGGATTGATTTTAATGGGGCATGCATAGTTACTATGTTGAGATTGAAATGATGCAATATAGGAAATCTCACTCATAGCATATGACAAGTTTAATGGGTTGTCAAACATGATGTGACCAGAATTTTCACATGATATCCTATGGAGCATATCATCACCACTAGGAAAATCAACATGCTCATCATCATATTCATCATAAATAGCTAAGTCATGAAATGAAGAAGTCGCACTAGCATGAAGCATGGGAATAGGTGTGTCAACATCATGCAAGCAATCATTCGTAAAATACTCCACTAGTGGGACAAGAGAAGCACCATCACCTATGTTACCTTTGGAGCATTGCTCATGTGTTGTAGGTGAGGCGTCGAAGACTGAGTCATGGTCATCTTCATCTTGATGGAACCATGTGGGGGTGCATCATCGTCCACCATGGCCATCATCGTATCCATTGGAGGTATGGACTCATCAAGGATAGGCGTGTCGTCATGTAGGAGACCTAGCACCAAAGAAGAATACACACTTGGAGTAGAGGTTAAGTCATTAGAAATCAAAGTGGCCTCACATGCCCGTCTCAACTACCTCACTCACTAAGTGTTGTGGCTCGCTCACTCCCGGCAAGATGCTCTCACTCATATGGTTGGTGGAGTCACTTAAATGGCTCTCAACTTCACATAGGAAGTGTGGCATGCTCTCAACTATGGGGCTAGTAGTGGTCACAGTCATCCTCTCATAGGAAATGCTCTCAATGTCACGTATGGTGGAGTCACTCATCTCACTCATGGGGTGGTGGCTCTCCTCACATGGCAATTGGGGCATCTCTTCATATGTGGGTGTCGGAGAGATGTTGGTGCAAATGTCTCCAAAGATGAATGTCATAGGATGTGGCAAAACATCACTCTCCTCCGAGACCGAAGATAAAGTCTCATGCACGCTCACAATCTTGATTGTGCGCCTTGCATTTGTCGTTGAAGATCGAAAATTGACGCTTTGGTGATGTAGTTGTTCACGCCGTCGTTGTTGTGGAAGACCGGAGATGAAATGCCTTGCCTATCCATCACAATACTCTAGCAAATATGAGTGGAGAAAGGAGAAGAAAACTATACCAAATGTACCTTGACCGATGTTGAAGATGGATCAATGATCACTCAATGATGTAACAAGGAAATAGCACAATTGGTACCAATTCTTGTTGGTTTCTCACACCTACGCAAAATAAGGCATTTGGTGGAGCTCGGTGAGGATAGTGGCACAAAAATTTGATGCAAATTTTTAGCAAGAGTCAATAACGTTGAAAGAGATTCACAAATTTGCAAGTGAAACAAGTAGACCAATAGCAATATGTGGTACATGGAAACACACACACGGATAGATAAATGGGGTCGTGCAACCAAGGAATGAGCACAAAATGTGGAATCCATGGAAAATGCTCGTGTTGCACAACTCAAGAGAGACGCTAGCACGATTGCTCTATAGGCGGATACGACACTTGTGCACAACCTATAAGATGCAAATGATTCAACTTTCTATCCCAAGTATGCTATGTATATGATGTTCCGGTGGTATGATCCAAGATGATCGGATATGATAATATTATGCAATCTGGTATGATGCTATGGCACTTGCTTACAAGATCTTTGTTTACTCTTTTTCTTTGCTTAAAAGCTTATTCTTTTTTTGTATATGGCCACAATGTGGAATGCACAAACCAAGATAGCGATTGGGTATATGCAAGAACAAACTTGAGGCACACGAGATGATATGATACTAATATGATACCGATATGGTACATTATTTATGCAATGGGAGGTGTAGATCGATGATCACTAATATGCACAAGTAACATTGCCGGCAATACTCAAAGGCTAGTCTTGATAGGCAAGTGACACAAAATGGGCTAGGGGTTATCAATGCAATGGCAATGGAAAATACAAAGGGGGGATACCACGATACCAAGATGATATGGGGGTTACCATCCTTGGCTATGATGAGTGGCGGTGTTCTTGATGTAGATACCAAGATGATGGAGACTCATCCCTAATTAGCCGAAACACCTTAGGAAACGGAAAAAACCGCGAACTCAAAATCTCAAATGTCAAATGTGAAAATGGTGGTAGCGGGAATGCGGTGGTGGTTGCGGAAGCTCAACAGGATTGCGGAAATGCAATGATGGGTTTTGAGACGCAATGCGGAAGTGGAGGGTAAGGTGGTGTACTACGCACGATGTAGAAGTTGAGGTCACTGTCCCTAAGTAGCCGAAACACCTTAGGAGACACAACACACAATTCAAACAAGTTCAAACAAAATTTGGTTATGTTGGGTGGCGGAAGTGTATGGTGGGTAAGCCTATGCGGAAGTGGTGGTGGTGGTTGATGAGGAAGAAACCGTCCCTAAGTAGCCGAAACACCTTCGGAGACTCGAATCACTACTCAAGCAACCACATATGCAATGGGGACCAAGATGGGTTAGGTTGCGGAAGTCGGTGGTGGTGTAGCGGATGATGTGGTGGAAGCCCTAGGCAAAGATGCCAAAATTCACAAAATTTGATGGGGACAAAAGATGTTGGTGGTATTTTTGTGGGAAGGGGGGGTGTCAAGAGCTTCAGAACGAGCTAAAGAACGTCAAATTCGGAGTTCGGATGAATTAGTTATGGCTGAAACAAATATCAACCGAAGTCAATATCTACAGGTTATGGATGCCCGTAAAAGGACGGATGTCCCGGGGCCGGATGTCCGGAGGGCTCGGAAATCCATAAATTTGGCTCGGGTTCAGGGTTTCCGGTCGTCTGGAAGGTTGCAGACGTCCGGTCTTTCCTGGGCTCCGGACGTCCGTAAAACGTCGGTCGTCCGGTGGGTCGGGTCAATGCGGGATTTGAGATCCGGGGCGCAATTTTGGGCAGAATTTGGGGATTGGGGGTCAAAACGGAGGAGATTTCGTGGATGGAAAGTGGAGAAACTTGGGGAGATGCTAGATCCACTCGAAACCAAGCAAATCCATGGATCAAATCCAACGAAACTTCCTCAAACCAACAAATCACAAAAATAATTGGTGCTATTTTTGGTGGGGATTTTCGAAATTGGGGAAGAACACAATAAAATTAGGCTAGAAAACAACGAGGGGAGGCTCTGAAATCATGATCAACGTGGCTCATGATACCAAGATGATGTTGGGTGAAACCCTATACGACCGATCTTTCATGAAAGGAGCGGATCCCGCAAAGAACACGAAGAACACGAGGAGAATCACGTGGGGAAACACAAGAGAAACACTAAAACCAACAAGATATGGTCACACATATGCTAGATTCTCGAAACACAAAGAGATACAAGATCCAAATACAACAAAGGACGATACATAGGGTAACCAGTTCTTCTCCGTGAGGAGGTCTTGAATCCAAGAGGATCTTCTCCGAAGAGGGGCCGGGTCTCTCTCGTGGAGTAGATCCGTATGGATGTGATAGAGGCGGGGTGTCCCGATCTTTCGATGAGATGATAACTATCGATTTGGTGGAGACGACTTTGACGATCCGACTACAAACGTGCACGACGTTGCGCCTTAGCAATCGCTAAACCAACTCCAAGAGGTTATTGACCACGCCAGAGCACAATCAACCTGACCACGAAGGTCTATTCCTGCAAGCAATCGAAGAACAAGCAAGAATATGATAAAGCAATCTGAATATTGCGAATATAGATGAAGTATTGATAAAGGTGGGGATCCGTAAACGGTCTTGGTCTGGTCGTTGGACACAAACAAAGTACACGAAGTTGCAATGGCTAACTTTTAACTAAACAAATCCCAAGGAAAAGCTACTAGATGGATCTACTTATATAGGAGCAAGGGGTGGCGGCCAAAGAGGTGGGAGGACGTCCCAAGGCAGCCTAAAACTAAATCTAGGTTGTACAAGGCCAATGGGCCCAAGTGGAGGTGATGTAACACCTTTGGACTTGTAGTTTGACTCGGATTCTGCTGCAGCATCAGATTGTTTCGTCCACAACTCAACACTCCGGACGAATTTGAAGGTGATTCCAATTGGGTTGGAAAGTGCACGAAATCTAGTTTCCAACAAAAAAAGAATCACCCAATTCGGAGTCCGTATGAAAAACTTGTGTGCGTTTTGAGTCAGGTATGTCTGTGCAGTCCGAATCTGAATCCAGAACGTGAGAGACTTGGACTCTATCTTCTCTTGGGCCAAAAGTGACGTGAGAGAATTTTTTGGACAGCAAATAAACATCTCTTTCTTCCTTATCTTCATATGTGGATTGTACAAATGTCCCATACACCTGCAATTAGACAAAACACAAAAGTGTGTGAAGTATTTTTGTTCTGGATAACATAAATAAATTATTGAATAGTTTGCACTAGAAATCACCTAACAAATATGCATATATGCAATATTTTTGGTCATATCCAAGGTAGTCATGTCCTCATCATCCTCCCCTTCTTGAAAATAAAGCCGTCCTCGGCGTTGCTTAATCTGAAATGTGGCTAACAAAGGAGACAAGGTGTACATGTTGTATATGTATATGTCATCCATTTTTATTTCCCTTGATTTTTGCATATATGACACATGAATAGATGAGTAACTTGCACAGTTCATAAAATCTAAAGCCAAAAAATTAGCACAAGAAGTAGAAGGCATGAAAATATTGCAACTCAGTTTGCACATATAAGTGAAGCTCTTATTCATTTCAAAAGATTGACAATGTTCATCATTAAACCATCCCAACATTGGTGAATAAACCTTACTTGCATCAAATTTACATGCTACAACATGCTTAAATAAGCAAACATGCAATAAGTCATTCAACACAGAATCATCACAAGATTAGAGGTCATATCAAAATGATTAAACATTGGTTCTTTTGCATCAATAGTTAATTCAATGGGTGCACTCAAAATTGTTGGTATTTCAGTTATTTGATCACATGGCAAAGTCAAATTATCAACGTAGTCCTCTAAAATAGGTGGTGTGATCAAAGTAGTGGGTAGCGCATCAGATGGTGCATTCAAATTGACAAGGCATTCTTCATTCTCATGTAGAGATGGAAGATCAGTACCTTTGTCATTAACTCTTATGATCAACTCAGATGATGTAGCCACTCTCGGGGGCGATGTGTCACATGGTGGAGGTGATGTAGTCCTGACAACAACGGATGTGGTTGTCATAGTATGCCGAGTAGTTGAAGGAACAATCATATCAACTCTTGGAATGTGCACCGTGCGCTTGTTCTCCTCGTGGCCAACACGTTGTTTTATTTCCTGTTCAGCTTTGCAAGCAAGATGAAACAAATGGTCCATAGGATAACACTCTTCATGAATTAGTATCTCTTGAATATCATGGTTTAATCCTCCCCAAAATCTATCCATAAAATCATCTTTTTCTTCTAAAGAGGAATGCAACAAGGTAGTTTGTAAATCATCATAATATTTTGTTACAGTTTCACTACCTTGTTTTAAGTGTTGCAACTTCTTAATCATGTCACGAGTATAATAAGCAGGGACGAAAGTATGTCGCATGGCAAGTTTCAAATCATCCCAAGTAGTAGGTATATAATCAGGGTGTAACCGACAATATTCACTCCACCAAACCAAAGCATAACCAGTGAAAGAACCAACCGCAACCTTAACCTTTTTATGTTCATCAAAATTATGGGAAGCAAATATATTTTTTATGTCGAACTCCCATTCAATATATAAAGCAGGTTTAAAACGACCATTAAATGGTGGTATAGATACATTAACCTGATCATGTGCATTTGGATGTTTGTGCACCTCTCGTGACGGTTGTGGTATTTGCAAAGGTGGTGGCACGTCTCCCGCGATCGACAAAGCCCATGAATTGACTCTGGATCCTGTCATGATTAGTAGAACAAGAAACAAAACCCAAAAATAATGTTCCTATAACTACTAGGATGTGGTGGTAAAACGCTCACAGTAAAGCAAATATCAATGTCTTACAAGTTCTTACCATGCAGCAGGCGGTGATTGGCAACTAGCGGTGTCAAGTAACTCCGAATATTGAGTAAAGCGATTGCCAGGGGAGCGTACGTATACACGGTGTAGAAATATGTGGAGCTGGGTTGGCTATATATGGTAGCAAAAGATTAGCAATAATCAATTCAAAGATGCAATGTTGAATAAACGCTCAACGACGGTACTGTGCTGGTCCTAGGCTAGACCGGACTAGAGACGCGAGCCTAGAACACTAATGAGGTCACGGCATAGGACAACTAGCATCAATGAAGGATACTAAGTAGCTCTTGACAGCAAGATATAAGTGAAGATAATGATGAAAAACAATTGCCAAGCAGGATATACAACAACTCTCTCTCCAACTTTCCTCTTAAAAAGTTTGAGCCAATTTTCTGGTAAATTCTTGCAAAGAATGCTACTAACTCAAGCTTTCCAATGCAAAAAGAATCACTCAATTCCGAGTTGATATGAGGAGTCAAAGAATTCTAAAACTGGCCTGAAAAATTGGAACAAGCTGTGTTCACGAACTTCAGAGGGCAAAAAGACCTATTTAGAAGCCGATTTTGAGGTGTCAAATATTGAACAAGCTTCTGCAACTATTTAGATGCGGCTCGTCTCTAGCTTCAATTTGAGTACTCACGGAGCCAAAACGGACTTCGTATGAGGAAGATACACCTGTTTTACTGAACAGTGCGCAAAACAGATTCCAATCCGAATTCAGGTACGAGATTGATTCTAGATAGATTCGATTTTTTTTCTCTCCTTTTTTTTCTCACGTTTTTTTTTCTTTTTCTTCTCTCTCTTTTTCTTTTTTTTTCTTTCCTTTTTTCTCTTTTTTTTCTCTCTCTTTTTTTCTCCCTCTTTCCAAGACAAACTAGATAAGATGCAGATTGGATTAGGCGAAGATGTGAATGACCTCAACTATGATTATGACAATGAACAGTGCGTAGCACGTGGTGGAAATTAATAGATGGGATGATGGACGGCGGAAGGGATAATGATGCAGCGGCGGCGTGACTAATGTGAACAGAACTCGAAACTCTAAACGAACTAGACACTAAGACCAGCAACTCGACACGACGATGCAACCGATAATTCAACTATGCAAGCAATGAAAAGAAAATTGCAAAGGCTCAGACTGACTTGGACCAAGGATGAATAGATCTAACTCATTTTTGTGGCTTTTTCTTGGATAATAGGTAAGAAAATAAATCTAATCTAGGAAAACTGGAAATTCTCACCGAGCAACCTGAAAACTGATACCACTTGATAGAGGCGGGGTGTCCCGATCTTTCGATGAGATGATAACTATCGATTTGGTGGAGACGACTTTGACGATCCGACTACAAACGTGCACGACGTTGCGCCTTAGCAATCGCTAAACCAACTCCAAGAGGTTATTGACCACGCCAGAGCACAATCAACCTGACCACGAAGGTCTATTCCTGCAAGCAATCGAAGAACAAGCAAGAATATGATAAAGCAATCTGAATATTGCGAATATAGATGAAGTATTGATAAAGGTGGGGATCCGTAAACGGTCTTGGTCTGGTCGTTGGACACAAACAAAGTACACGAAGTTGCAATGGCTAACTTTTAACTAAACAAATCCCAAGGAAAAGCTACTAGATGGATCTACTTATATAGGAGCAAGGGGTGGCGGCCAAAGAGGTGGGAGGACGTCCCAAGGCAGCCTAAAACTAAATCTAGGTCGTACAAGGCCAATGGGCCCAAGTGGAGGTGATGTAACACCTTTGGACTTGTAGTTTGACTCGGATTCTGCTGCAGCATCAGATTGTTTCGTCCACAACTCAACACTCCGGACGAATTTGAAGGTGATTCCAATTGGGTTGGAAAGTGCACGAAATCTAGTTTCCAACAAAAAAAGAATCACCCAATTCGGAGTCCGTATGAAAAACTTGTGTGCGTTTTGAGTCAGGTATGTCTGTGCAGTCCGAATCTGAATCCAGAACGTGAGAGACTTGGACTCTATCTTCTCTTGGGCCAAAAGTGACGTGAGAGAATTTTTTGGACAGCAAATAAACATCTCTTTCTTCCTTATCTTCATATGTGGATTGTACAAATGTCCCATACACCTGCAGTTAGACAAAACACAAAAGTGTGTGAAGTATTTTTGTTCTGGATAACATAAATAGATTATTGAATAGTTTGCACTAGAAATCACCTGACAAATATGCATATATGCAATATTTTTGGTCATATCCAAGGTAGTCATGTCCTCATCAGGATGAGCGAAGCTCTATCTCTCCAATGAGCTATCACAACGCTGACTCTAACTAGGAGGAGGTGGAGGAGTATATATAGTCTAGGGACACGAAGGGGTAAGTGGGGGATACATGGGCCTTGGGCCCGATCTCTATGCACAGACAGGCGCCGGTCATCCGACAGGTACCGGACGTACGGTGGCTCGCGAGGGTCCGGTCGTCCCGTACTTGTCGGACGTTCGGAGTTTTGGCTCGGTTGAGGTGGCGCCGGATTTCTGGAGACGGTAGGATGCCCGATCGCTGGAGTGTGTTAGACGTCCGGTACTTGTCGGACGTCCGGCCACTGTAGCTTCCGTTGGCTGGCCCTTCTTGCTGGATGAGTGCACAGGCGTCAGACGTCCGGCGTTGCCCGGTCGTCCGGTGGCTGAAGACTTCGAGCAGCTTCTTGTCTTGGTCCTTGTACTTGGCATCCTCGCTAGCTCGTCCATTGGATGTGCTGGCTCCGTGTCTTTCCTCTAAGTACCTGATCATGCATAGCACACAAGTTGGAGGTAGTAGCCATGTCTCACATGTAGAAAGTGAAAGTTTGGAGAGGAGCGAGTTCACCTTGTGTCCAATGGCATATGTTCGAGGTCTCGTCATATGTCCTCTTGGGGCTTGGAGAGTAGTCGGAGTGTACATGGGGATGAATGTGGGATGCTCCGCATCACCTATTGTATTTGGTTGTTCTCGCATCATATGCCTCCATACTATGAAATGCTCCCTTGTCCCTTCTTATGATAAGAATGATGAAAACACTTGTTGGGTATCTCACCACTTGAATGATAGGTTTCGCATTCCCGCTAACCTCATTTGTTTTTCCGAGTGTTTGTCATGTTCTTTCGTTTTGAAGGAATCACAAGGCACCACTATCACAAGACATATTGGTTATGTGAAGGCGTACATGACATGCAACTTCAACATCTTCGACAACATTCATAAGGTGAACTCCTTCCCTTTGAGCCATCCTCACATACGTATATTGGATGAGTCATTCTTTCATTGTTGTTTCCTTCTTCTTGTCTACATGATACATCTCGCGAACTGAGGAGCGACATTGGAGATTGGCTCTATGGAACTTCACATTTAGGAGCACTCGGACTTATTGGATGCACCTTCGAACCTCCACTCATGCCACGACATCGAGCATTGGTACACCAACACCTCCATATTTGTTGATTGTGCTCACACATGTCATGTTCGATGGACATATCATACACATGACAAATTTGCATCTTATGCATGGATTGACTCACACTATGATTGCTTTGTTGCATCTTGTATTCCCATGTCATCCATGATATATGAGCTTGTGCACTTTCTTAGAAAATTTGTTGTGATTTTTCTTGATGACATATTCATACATCATGATCATATTGCCTACCATCAATTGCATGATAACTTATTCATATTGAGCGTCCATTGCCATATTCATGCTATTGATAAACCGTCTCACTATGACATCATTTTGCACCATGGTTGCATTGATCATATTCACAATACATTTGTGTGCATAATGAATGCTTTTGCTCCCATGAACGCTTTGCATATCATACTATATCATCTTGATAAGCTTCATGCTCTTTGTCACGAACAATATTGCCGACCGGACCCATACTTACTTGATGGACACTTTGTGTGCGCTAACCACTGTATTTCGGAGTGTCGCTTGTGTTTGCTCTTTTTGCAAGTCTACCACTCCGGAGACACCTTGGAGTACTTGGATTGCACAGTGCCTTCAACTCCCTCCAACTACAAGTCCGTCCTCGACAACTAATTCCATGGTGATGAGGATCACGATCCGAGGTTGGGTCTTTCCCAAGGGGGGGGGGGGAGATGATGGAGATCATCCTATGATCATCCCCATGTACACTACGGCTACTCCCCATGCCCCAAGAGGACATACGATGAGACCTCGACTATATGCCATTGGACGCAAGGTGAAATCGCTCCACTCTGGACCGTCACTTTCCACATGGGAGACATGGCTACTACCTCAAACATATGTGTTGTGCATGACCAAGAACCAAGAGGGAGACCATGGACAAGACGGCGAGTACACCAAGCACGAGGAGCAAGAGAAGGAGCTGCTCGGAAGCTTCAGCCACCGGACGACCGGACGACGTCGGACGTCCGACGCCTGGACACTCATCCAGCAAGAAGGGCCAGGCGACGGAAGCTACAGCGGCTGGACGATCGACAAGTACTGGACATCCAACACACTCCAGCGACCGGACGTCCGACCGTCTCCGGAAATCCAGCGCCACCTCAACCGAGCCAAAACGTCGGACGTCCGACAAGTACCGGACGACCGGAGCCTCTTGAGCCACCGGACGTCCCGTACCTGTCGGACTACCGGTACCTACCTGTGCGCAGCTGCGGGCCTTTGGCCTTGTATGCCTCTCCCACTTACCCCTTCATGGGCTAGACTATATATACTCCTCCATGATAGAGGCGAGGGTGTCCCGATCTTTCGATGAGATGATAACTATCGATTTGGTGGAGACGACTTTGACAATCCGACTACAAACGTGCAACGACGTTGTGCCTTAGCAATCGCTAAACCAACTCCGAGAGGTTATTGACCACGCCGGAGCACGATCAACCTGACCACGAAGGTCTATTCCTGCAAGCAATCGAAGAACAAGCAAGAATATGATAAAAGCAATCTGAATATCGCGAATATGTATGAAGTATTGATAATGGTGGGGATCCGAAAAGTGGTCTTGGTCTGGTCGTTGGACACAAACGAAGCACACGAAGTTGCAATGGCTAACTTTTAACTAAACAAATCCCCAAGGAAAAGCTACTAGATGGATCTACTTATATAGGAGCAAGGGGTGGCGGCCAAGGAGGTGGGAGGACGTCCCAAGGCAGTCTAAAACTAAATCTAGGTCGTACAAGGCCAATGGGCCCAAGTGGAGGTGATGTAACACCTTTGGACTTGTAGTTTGACTCGGATTCTGCTGCAGCATCAGATTGTTTCGTCCACAACTCAACGCTCCGGACGAATTTGAAGGTGATTCCAATTGGGTTGGAAAGTGCACGAAATCTAGTTTCCAACAAAAAAAGAATCACCCAATTTGGAGTCCGTATGAAAAACTTGTGTGCGTTTTGAGTCAGGTATGTCTGTGCAGTCCGAATCTGAATCCAGAACGTGAGAGACTTGGACTCTATCTTCTCTTGGGCCAAAAGTGACGTGAGAGAACTTTTTGGACAGCAAATAAACATCTCTTTCTTCCTTATCTTCATATGTGGATTGTACAAATGTCCCATACACCTGCAATTAGACAAAACACAAAAGTGTGTGAAGTATTTTTGTTCTGGATAACATAAATAGATTATTGAATAGTTTGCACTAGAAATCACCTGACAAGTATGCATATATGCAATATTTTTGGTCATATCCAAGGTAGTCATGTCCTCATCATCCTCCCCTTCTTGAAAATAAAGCCGTCCTCGGCGTTGCTTAATCTGAAATGTGGCTAACAAAAGAGACAAGGTGTACATGTTGTATATGTATATGTCATCCATTTTTACTTCCCTTGATTTTTGCATATATGACACATGAATAGATGAGTAACTTGCATAGTTCATAAAATCTAAAGCCAAAAAATTAGCACAAGAAGTAGAAGGCATGAAAATATTGCAACTCAGTTTGCACATATAAGTGAAGCTCTTATTCATTTCAAAAGATTGACAATGTTCATCATTAAACCATCCCAACATTGGTGAATAAACCTTACTTGCATCAAATTTACATGCTACAACATGCTTAAATAAGCAAACATGCAATAATTCATTCAACACAGAATCATCACCAAGATTAGAGGTCATATCAAAATGATTAAACATTGGTTCTTTTGCATCAATAGTTAATTCAATGGGTGCACTCAAAATTGTTGGTATTTCAGTTGTTTGATCACATGGCAAAGTCAAATTATCAACGTAGTCCTCTAAAATAGGTGGTGTGATCAAAGTAGTGGGTAGCTCATCAGATGGTGCATTCAAATTGACAAGGCATTCATCATTCTCATGTAGAGATCGAAGATCAGTACCTTTGTCATTATCTCTTATGATCAACTCAGATGATGTAGCCACTCTTGGGGGCGATGTGTCACATGGTGGAGGTGATGTAGTCCTGACAACAACGGATGTGGTTGTCATAGTATGCCTAGTAGTTGAAGGAACAATCATATAAACTCTTGGAATGTGCACCGTGCGCTTGTTCTCCTCGTGGCCAACACGTCGTTTTATTTCCTGTTCAGCTTTGCAAGCAAGATGAAACAAATGGTCCATAGGATAACACTCTTCATGAATTAGTATCTCTTGAATATCACGGTTTAATCCTCCCCAAAATCTATCCATAAAATCATCTTCACTTTCTTCTAAAGAGGAATGCAACAAGGTAGTTTGTAAATCATCATAATATTTTGTTACAGTTTCACTACCTTGTTTTAAGTGTTGCAACTTGTTAATCATGTCACGAGTATAATAAGCAGGGACGAAAGTATGTCGCATGGCAAGTTTCAAATCATCCCAAGTAGTAGGTATATAATCAGGGTGTAACCGACAATATTCACTCCACCAAACCAAAGCATAACCAGTGAAAGAACCAACCGCAACCTTAACCTTTTTATGTTCATCGAAATTATGGGAAGCAAATATATTTTTTATGTCGAACTCCCATTCAATATATAAAGCAGGTTTAAAACGGCCATTAAATGGTGGTATAGATACATTAACCTGATCATGTGCATTTGGATGTTTGTGCACCTCTCGTGACGGTTGTGGTATTTGCAAAGGTGGTGGCACGTCTCCCGCGATCGACAAAGCCCATGAATTGACTCTGGATCCTGTCATGATTAGTAGAACAAGAAACAAAAATAATGTTCCTATAACTACTAGGATGTGGTGGTAAAACGCTCACAGTAAAGCAAATATCAATGTCTTACAAGTTCTTACCATGCAGCAGGCGGTGATCGGCAACCAGCGGTGTCAAGTAACTCCGAATATTGAGTAAAGCGATTGCCAGGGGAGCGTACGTATACACGGTGTAGAAATATGTGGAGCTGGGTTATCTATATATGGTAGCAAAAGATTAGCAATAATCAATTCAAAGATGCAATGTTCAATAAACGCTCAACGACGGTACTGTGCTGGTCCTAGGCTAGACCGAACTAGAGACGCGAGCCTAGAACACTAATGAGGTCACGTCGTAGCACAACCAGCATCAATGAAGGATACAAAGTAGCTCTGGACAGCAAGATATAAGTGAAGATCACAACGGCAGTAAAGATAATGATGTGAAACAATAGCCAAGCTGTTTTACTGAACAGTGCACAAAACAGATTCCAATCCGAATTCAGGTACGAGATTGATTCTAGATAGATCCAATTTTTTTTCTTCTCTCTTTTTTTTCTCACGCTTTTTTTTCTTTTTCTTCTCCCTCTTTTTCTTTTTTTTTTTCTTTCCTTTTTCTCTCTTTTTTTTCTTTATCTTCTTTTTCTCCCTCTTTCCAAGACAAACTAGATAAGATGCAGATTCGATCAGGCGAAGATGTGAGTGACCTCAACTATGATTATGACAATAAACAGTGCGTAGCACGTGGTGGAAATTGGTGGATTGGATGGTGGACAGCGGATGGGATAATGATGCAGCGGCTGCGTGACTAATGTGAACAGAACTCGAAACTCTAAAGGAACTAGACACTAAGACCAGCAACTCGACACGACGATGCAACCGATAATTCAACTATGCAAGCAATGAAAAGAAAATTGCAAAGGCTCAGACTGGCTTGGACCAAGGATGAATAGATCTAACTCTTTTTTGTGGCTTTTTCTTGGACAATAGGTTAGAAAATAAATCTAATCTAGGAAAACTGGAAATTCTCACCGAGCAACCTGAAAACTGATACCACTTGATAGAGGCGAGGGTGTCCCGATCTTTCGATGAGATGATAACTATCGATTTGGTGGAGACGACTTTGACAATCCGACTACAAACGTGCAACGACGTTGTGCCTTAGCAATCGCTAAACCAACTCCGAGAGGTTATTGACCACGCCGGAGCACGATCAACCTGACCACGAAGGTCTATTCCTGCAAGCAATCGAAGAACGAGCAAGAATATGATAAAAGCAATCTGAATATCGCGAATATGTATGAAGTATTGAGAATGGTGGGGATCCGAAAAGTGGTCTTGGTCTGGTCGTTGGACACAAACGAAGCACACGAAGTTGCAATGGCTAACTTTTAACTAAACAAATCCCCAAGGAAAAGCTACTAGATGGATCTACTTATATAGGAGCAAGGGGTGGCGGCCAAGGAGGTGGGAGGACGTCCCAAGGCAGCCTAAAACTAAATCTAGGTCGTACAAGGCCAATGGGCCCAAGTGGAGGTGATGTAACACCTTTGGACTTGTAGTTTGACTCGGATTCTGCTGCAGCATCAGATTGTTTCGTCCACAACTCAACGCTCCGGACGAATTTGAAGGTGATTCCAATTGGGTTGGAAAGTGCACGAAATCTAGTTTCCAACAAAAAAAGAATCACCCAATTTGGAGTCCGTATGAAAAACTTGTGTGCGTTTGGAGTCAGGTATGTCTGTGCAGTCCGAATCTGAATCCAGAACGTGAGAGACTTGGACTCTATCTTCTCTTGGGCCAAAAGTGACGTGAGAGAACTTTTTGGTCAGCAAATAAACATCTCTTTCTTCCTTATATTCATATGTGGATTGTACAAATGTCCCATACACCTGCAATTAGACAAAACACAAAAGTGTGTGAAGTATTTTTGTTCTGGATAACATAAATAGATTATTGAATAGTTTGCACTAGAAATCACCTGACAAATATGCATATATGCAATATTTTTGGTCATATCCAAGGTAGTCATGTCCTAATCACTCCACCTCCACCTAGTTAGGGTTAACATTGGTTTAGCTCATTTGAGATAGAGCTTTTCTCATCCATACGGATCTACTCCTTGAGAGAGACCGTGGCCCCTCTTCGGAGAAGATCCACGTTGGATTCAAGACCTCCTCGTGGAGAAGACCATCAAGACCTCCTCACGGAGAAGAACCGGTTACCCTTTGTATCGTCCCGTGTTGACTTTGGATCGTGTGATCTCTATGCGTTCGAGGATCTAGCATATGTGTGATCGTTCTTATTGGTTTGAGTGATTCTCTCGTGTTTCCCCTCGTATTTCCCCTCGTGTTCTTTGTGTTCTTCCCG
Source organism: Triticum dicoccoides (assembly GCF_002162155.2). Lineage (NCBI taxonomy): Eukaryota > Viridiplantae > Streptophyta > Magnoliopsida > Poales > Poaceae > Triticum > Triticum dicoccoides. The sequence continues at coordinate 365,402,077 of NC_041382.1, read as the reverse complement.
GGATCCGCTCCTTTCATGAAAGAGCAGACATCTAGGGTTCCACCCTACATCACCTTTGCCTCTATCAATTTAGCAAATCTCTCAGAGCGCATGTCACCCACCTTCGCACCGTGCTACAAACTCCTCGAAAAGAGTGTCTCTATGCTAATATGGAAAAATGCCTCTTTGGTGTTGATAAGCTTGTTTTCTTGGGTTTTGTAGTATCTTCTAAGGGTGTTCATGTTGATGAATCTAAAATTAATGCTATTAAAACTTGGCCACAACCAACCAACTTGCAACAAGTGCATAGTTTCGTTGGCTTAGCCGGTTTCTACCGTAGATTTGTGAAGGACTTTAGCACAATTGCTTCACCTTTGCATGCTTTGAGTAAGTAGAATGCACCTTTTGTTTGGGGACCATTCCAAGATACAACATTCAATGAGCTTAAGAATTTGCTTACTCATGCTCCCGTGCTTGCATTACCCAACTTTGACAAACCCTTTGAGATTCATAGCGATACTAGTGGTAATGGCATAGGAGGTGTGTTAACACAAGAGAAGCGCCCCATAGCTTACTTTAGTGAGAAACTTTTCGGAAAGCAACTCAATTACCCCATCTATGACAAAGAGCTATATGCTTTAGTGCGAGTTTTGCATGAATGGGAACATTATCTTCGCCCTCATGAATTTATCATCCATACCGACCATGAAACTCTTAAATACCTTAAGGGTCAAACTAAATTGAACAAGCGTCATGCTAAATGGAGTGAGTTCATTGAGTCTTTTCCTTATGTCATCAAGTACATTAAAGGTAAGGAAAATGTTGTGGTGGATGCACTTTCCCGCATATGCATGCTTGTTACTACAATTGAATTGGATGTCATTGGCTTTGAGCACATAAAAGACTTGTATGCACATGATCCTACTTTTGCTATTCCTTATGCCAAATGTTTGACACATACATCTTGGGAACGCTATTACATCAAAGATGATTATCTTATGAGAGCTAACAAACTTTCCATCCTCGAGTCTTCTCTTCGTTTGCTACTTTTGCAAGAATCTCATGTCAGAGGACTAATGGGACACTTTGGAATCGACAAGACATTTGCTACGCTCTCCAAGAACTATTATTGGCCCAACATGTTCCGCGACGTCAACCGCTTCACCAACCGGTGCTCTACATGTCGCAAAGCTAAGTCTAAAGCTCAATCCCATGGTCTCTATATGCCTCTTCCAATTCTGTATCAACAATGGGAAGATATTAGCATGGATTTTGTGCTTGTTTTGCCTAGAACTAGAAATGGAAAGGATTCTGTGTTTGTTGTTGTGGACCGATTCTCTAAGATGGCTCATTTCATTCCTTGCAACAAGATAAAAAATGCTTCACATGTTGCCAATCTCTTTTTTTGGGAATATTGCTCCTCCATGGAGTACCAAAGACGATAGTCTCGGACCGCGAGGTCAAGTTCCTAATCTACTTTTGGAAAACCTTATGCGCCAAGCTCGGAATCAAGCTACTTTTCTCCACGGCTTACCATCCACAAACCGACGGCCAAATAGAGGTGACCAACCGCACACCCTCCGCTCTACTTCGCGTGCTAATCAATAAGATGTCAGGACCCCGATTCCAAGTCACGTCGATCTAGCCAGTAACACCTCATATCACTCTGCGGCCTCACACGCAGTATTCCCACGGGTGTCGCCTTACCATGGCCCGGGACCGTTTGCGCCTTTTGGCTCACGTATATGATAGTGTCGCTAGCATCCATATGACAGAGAACCCAGGCCGACAAGACTAGTCGTGAACCCAAAGTGGCACTAACTTACGGGGACAGGCATACAGGAATCAACATCGAGCATGTCGGTCAACAGCGTGTGAATCCGGGATGTAGCACTGGGCTAACAGGACTCTGGGAACCCGGGCAGTAGCAGGCTAGGCAGGACTCTGGATGTCACCACGTGACATTTCCCCGTAGGGATAGACAAAGGAATGAAGTGAATCACATGCCGGCCAGTCAAGTGCTTCGGAGCAGTAGTGCTGGGCTAGCAGGACTCCGGTGAACCGGGCTGTAGCGGACTACTATGGCTCATGGAAGCACAAGACTACATTTCCCCATAAGAGAGGCTACCAAGGATAAACAACTAGGTTGTCGGATCCCACACATACCAAGCATTTCAATCATACACACAATATGCTCGATATGTGTAAATACAACCTGGCATCACAACATAACTCTACGACTCAAGTATTTATTCATTAGGCTCTGAGGAGCCAGGTATTACAAACATGGATCTCATGACCCAACATACAGAGCATACAAGCAACAAGCATATCGGCGTTCTGGGAATGGGGGTCCCCAGACTTGCCTGCCTGCGGCCTGCGGCGTGGCTCGGGTGGGGGCCCAGCGCGGCCCATCTTCATCAGCCCAAGCTCAAGACCCTCGCGAGGGGCCAAGCCCCGCGGGATGGACGACAGGGAGCTTCCTCAAGAGCGGCCTCATCAGGCAGGCTCACGAGGAGGCGGAGAGATCAATGCAAAGGTACCTAGCAAGGATCCCATGATGCAAGCCATGATGATCAAGGCCAGGCGGGCGCCAGGCGGGCGCCGGCCTGTGCAGGGTCCTTGTTTCCCCTTTGGTGCAAAGGGGGCAAGCACATGCCAAGGTATCAGGCAAAGGTTACCATTCCGGTGCAACGAGACCAAGACCAGCAGAGCGGCAGGACAGAGGTCATCGTGGAGCCCAATATGGCGTCACCACTAGTGCTTTTGGCAGCCGAAGACCACCTTTGGTCAGGATAACTTGTACTAGATGTTCCCCTTCAAAATGGCCAATTGTTGGCGCCCTTCCCGCTCAATTATTCGGGGAGAGGCCCAGGCCCTCTATAAATAGAGCTAGCCTCCACAGAGTAGAGGGGGGCGAGAGATCTGGTAGAACCCTAGCAGAGAGTGAGAAAACCCAGTAGAGACTAAGTAGAACACACTGCATCAGCTCAAGAACACCCCTCGCGAGGTTGTTCTTCCCTTGTACTATCCATCATCAGCCCTAGAGGCAATCCACCACACCACACACTGGAGTCGGGTATTACACCACAAAGGTGGCTCGAACCAGTATAAACCTCGTGTCTCTTGTGTTGTTCATCATTTTCATCTTAGTTCGCACGACAGGATCAGACGTAGATCGGTAGGGGAGAGATCTCCGCGCGCACCCCAGTGTTCGAACCTCAAGGGTCTGTCAGAACCCGAAATCTGACATTGGGCGCGCCAGGTAGGGGTGCACCGGAATGTTTCTTCCGTTGTTCGCGTGTGATCTTCCATCGTGTCCATGGCTGACGCTCGTCGGGCTCGCGCCGAGTGCCGGGCTGCTCGCGCCACTCGCGTCGCCCAGACGGCACCCATCGGCGGCCCCCTCATCGTTCCCCGTCGCCTGCCGCCAACACCGCCACCGGCCCGGCGGGGAACGAGAAGCAGGCCTTGTCCCAGCATCCTTCGGTGCGGCGGGATGGCCGCACCACCACCCCGTCGCTGACTCCAGCTGGCTCGTTGTCCCACGCCCGTCGCGCACCCATGGATGCGCACGCCTCACTGCTCTTGGCGCGGGAGCTCCTGCAGTATCGCCCCGTTGACGAACTCTACGAGGACTGGCTTGCCCACATCACCGAGTTCGTCATTGCCGCAGGGGGCTCCCCCTTGCGGTCTCTCTCGCTGCCTCGCCCTCCGTCCCGTGCAGGGGGCGAGGATCAGGAGGCGCCTCCACCGCCTCCTCCCCAAGAAGGTGCCTTGGCTCCAAGGCGTGCAGCCCCCGGGCGGGACCGTCCATGTCCGGTGCCTGTAGAGCAAGAAGGAAGCTGCCAAGAGATCCCACGTCCCTGGGAAGGTGCTCGCGCGCTCCCAACGCCGGTGTGCCAAGATCGCGCCCCAACGCCTCCACGATAAAACCCCGCGCTGCTCCCAGTGGCGGCGCGTGGTGACCCGCAAGAACAAGTCCAGCACCAGCAAAGGGCGCCGGTGGCCACGGCGGGCTGCCTCGCCTTCACCCCCGAGCTGCGTGACATCACATGGCCAGGCAAGTTCAAGCCTGACCTCCCTCCCCGCTACGATGGCACAGCGGACCCCGTGGAGTTCCCGCAGCTCTACGAGCTGGGCATCGTAGTCGCCAACGGAGATGAAAAGGTCATGGAGAATTGGTTCCCCATGGCGCTCAAGGATGGCGCCCACACCTGGATCATAAACCTGGCTCCCGGCACGATCTCCTTCTAGAGCGAGATGCACGCCCGCTTCATCGCCAACTTCCAGGGCACTCGCGACCGGCCCCCGACCGTGAGCGACCTGCGACGCATCAAGCAACAGCCAGGAGAAACCCTGCAGAAGTACATCCAGCGCTTCAACTACGCTCGCCTCAAGATCCCCAAGGTAACGGAAGAAGCTATCATCTCAGCCTTCTCCGACGGCGTGCGCGACGTCAAGATGAAGAAAGAGCTAGAGATCCATGAAGACTTGTGCACATCCCTGGAGCTGTTCAACTTGCCGACCAAGTGAGCCAGGGATGAGGAAGGGCGTCTCTCCCTCCTCGAGCTCCCGGCAGCTGACCCGGAAGAAAAGAAGCTCAAGGCCAAAGACGTGAAGCGCAAGGGGGCTGCCGTGCTAGCAGCGGAACCGGACACCAAGCGAGGCAGGGATCAGCCCGAGTCATCCAAGGGCGTACGGTACTGCGTGTACCATGACCTCCACACACACAACACCAACGAATGTCAAGAGCTCAGAGCCGTGCGAGATGGGCGAATCGATCGATGCCCAGAGCGAAACGACAGGGGCTACGGCCGAGGAGGAGGAAGAGGTGGCGGACGATGGGAAGACCGTGGCCTTTGCCAGGGATGGCGTCACCGCCCTCGCGAGGACCGCTGGCAGGACCAGCCTCACGAGGGAGGCTGGAGGGACCAGCCTCACGAGGGCCACCCGCACGACAATGCAGGCCTCCCTCCTCTGCCGCCTCCACCAAGGAGGAACGAAGACCAACACCAAGACGATGGGGATGGGGGCTTCCAAGAGCCGCGTGCAATTGCTTGCATCTTGGGTGGCGCCCAGGCCCCAGCCTCACAGCGCATCTTTAAGCAGTTTGCTTGCGAGGTGAATGAAGTCCTTCTCAAGCTTGAGGCCACGCGCCCTCTCAGGTGGCCTTCGTGCACGATCACATTCAGTTCCACAGACCAGCTCAAGTGTGCGGCAATGGCCGGAATCCTCCCGATGCTTTGCTCCCCAGTCATCAGCAACGTGCAGGTCACCAGGACTCTCATCGATGGCGGGGCAGGACTCAACATCCTGTCCGTCGAGATGTTCGACAATCTCCAAGTGCCGTACGACCAGCTTCAGCCGACCAAGCCTTTCTCAGGAGTCACCGATGGTTCCACTGTTCCAATTGGGCAGGTTCGCCTTCCGGTCACCTTCGGGCAACGCAACAACTACCGCACCGAGCTCATCGACTTCGACGTCGCTCACATCCGCCTGCCGTACAATGCCATCCTCGGGTACCCAGCCCTTGCCAAGTTTATGGCAGTGACTCACCATGGTTACAATGTCCTCAAGATGCCAGGAAGCGGTGGAGTCATCACCGTGCACTTTGAAGAAAGGGATGCAGTGTGCTCTCTTGAGCGTGCGTTCCAAGCCGCAACAATCGAAGACCCGGATCACAGGAGCGGGAGGCCTCCCGAGGAGACCCTCCAGAAGAAGAAGACCTCACCTGGCCCGAACCACAAGGAGGCAGGCGCCTCCGGAGGTATTGCGTCAGGATTGGCGCCCGATCAGGGAGCACCGCCCTCTCATGCATAGGAAGGCGCGCCTGGCGCCCTCCTCAAGCAGGGCTCGGGGGCTCTCTCTTGGAGAGCCGCCGACCTTGCCAAGGTCGCGGGGGAGGCGCTCGGGCACCACTTGGAGGTGTGCTTTCAAGCACGCTTCCCTCAAGAAGGTACAAGTCAAATGAGACCAATCCCTCAGGAGTTCATCGCAAGGAACACCCATGAGCTACAAGAGTCCAGAGTCATGCGCGGTAGCCGCCGCTTACCTGCCGTGGCCCCACATCCAGGCGAGGATGGAGGACTGCGCATCCGCGTCGACGCACTAGGGCTCAACCGAGCTGCGTCCTAGGAGCGCCTATGGCCTTCGGCCGTAGGGCGCTGCGAGGGACCACCTCACAGCTACGTTCGCATGCCCTTCGGCCTGCCGAGCACGGTCGCCGCACGTCAGCGCCTGTTGAGGAGCATTCTGGAGGCTCAGGAGGTCAGGCACCGCGCGGTCCTGGCGAAGGTGGCGATGGTCCCTGAAGACCCGCACGTGCCACCGGAGCCTCCCGAGGCCCTTGGGCCTTGGGGCTCATGAGGGATGATGTCTTCACCGCGCATCGCTCACTTCCTCAGCATCACTTCATCTTCAACAGCACCAGGTGACATCTTTCAGAGTTCTACTTTCAGCTGGGAGCGCCCACATGTCTGCACCATTCCCAGGCCGCATGGGTCCGTCCGCGCGACATGTATCCATTTTGTTTATGCTCTTTATTTACCTTGTTGGGGGTGCCCCTCGGGCTGCATCATCCCCACGCCGCTCGGGCCCGACCCAGCGGCAGTTGCTTTTCCAGCATTTACCTTAGGATGAAGTTGTTCTTTCACACTTAATCTGATTCCCATAATTATCACCTACTGCTTGTCGTCATGCAAAGCGCTTGCACGTTAAAAGGGGGCGCCTGAGCATCACGACTCATGTGCTCTCACTGGCTCTCCAGCCCTCACCCCCTGGCCTTGACCCATGGCATCGCGACCTTTCATACCAGCGGCGGCTGAGCTCGCTCGAGGGCCGGGACCTGAGGACGAAGAGCATTTGCATTCTAACAACCCTGCAGGAACACACCAATTGATAAAGACCCAGAGCCAGGCGCAACCCGCCTCGAGGTAGGGCCTCGTGAGTCCCGCGCTGGCTCACGGGTGCCCAGATACACCTCTCCTAGCCCTACCATGCCAACCACGTGTCAGGGCGGGCTGTACACGCCCCGGGGGCTCCTCCCAGAGGGGAGCCCCCTACCACGCACGAGTGGAAGCACCATGCTCCGCGCTGGCTAACGACACTGCCGAGGAGCGGCTATGCCCGTACACATACGGAAGTGCTATGCTCCGCGCTGGTGATAAACAACTGAGGGCGGCCCACGGTCGTACCAACCTCAAGGAGCCCAGAGCTCAGTGTACGGCACCATTGCAACGCCTCCCCTCGGGAGTGCCGCACGAGGGGGCTGGACACGGGGACTACACCCGTGCCTCGCCCGAGTGCACGCCACCCAGCTAGGTCCCTTGGACCTGGTCGTCACGCGCCACTCCCCGAGCGGAGCCAAGGTACGAAACCCGTTTGAGCGTCAAGGGGGACTCCTGAGCATCGTGACTCAGGAGCCTAACTTTCCACGTAGCCCCTCACTCCTTAGTTCGGTCCATGGTTTCCGGTCGGGGCTAATGCTGGGTGAGGTATGCGCGGGGCCAGGCCCTGCCGATGTAGAACGATCATTCCACTCCTCGCTCCCCCTTCCCTACTTGTTGCTCGCGCGTCAAGGGGGACTCCTGAGCATCGCGACTCCGGAGCCTAACTTTCCACGTAGCCCCTCACTCCTTAGTCCCGTCCATGGTTTCCGGTCGGGGCTAACGCTGGGTGAGGTACGCGCGGGGCCCGGCCCTGCCGACGCAGAGCGTAAGCAAGTAGGAGAGGAAAATGCAAATTCCAGGAAATTCAAAGCAAATATTACAAGCCATAAGATTGTTCCACAATGCCAAACACAAGTTTAAACGCCTCCGCGAGGCGTGGTGCATGTGCGGGAATAAAACAAGATGGAAGTCGCGAAGGGATCACTCCCCAGTAACGCCGTCACCGGTGGTGGAGTCACGCTAGACGGCTTCGCCTCTCGAGGTCGCGAGGCCAGCGGCACCGCGCCCGGGCAGGACGCTGGGGGAGCGGAACTTCCCCAGCAAAACCTCGGCTTAGCCTCTCACGGCCTCAGTGGCGGCAGCGGCACGGTCGCCGCTCCGGGCTCCAGCAGGCTGTCGAAGTCGACGTTGGGGTCGCGCAGGTAGACATGGCTGAGGACATGCGTCAGCGCCGCAGAAGACAGGGCACGTGCCTCGGCCTCGACCGTGGGGCCGAGGCCGTCCGCGACATCCTCAAGCGCATCAACCAAAAAGGGGAGCAGCTTGGCGGGGCCGTCCTCCGCACCAGCCAACGGCTCCTCCAGGCCGCTCTCATACAGCGTCTTCAGTATGCCACGAGCCTTCTTCTCCAGCTTCGCGAAGGCCACCCGGTCCTCCATCAGGACCTTCACCTTGGCGTCCAGCTCGGTCCTCTCCGCCTTCAGCGACCACTCCAGCGTCTCCAGTCGGCTGTGGCAGTCATCAAGCTTGGCGTCCTGGTCCTTGGCGGCGGCCTCCCTAGCCTTCATCTCCTTGTCCTTCTCCTGGCGGCTGTGCACCTCCTTGGCGAGCTCGTCGCGCAGGCCTTGCAGCTCGGCCTCAAGCGTCTTGTAGCGGTCCTGGGCAGTTGCAGCGTCGCCCAGGGCAGCGTCGCGAGCGGCCTTGGCTTGGTTAGCGGCCTGCTTCTCCTTGTCGGAGGACGACACGACCTGGCTCAGCGCCGCTCGAATGGAAGCAGCAGAATGGGCCCAGCCAGAGGCCAACTCCAGGCGCTCGGACACCAGACGAGGGCCCGCGCTCAGGAGATCCTCCCGCAGTTGGCTCAGCTCATTGGCAACCTGGTCCAGGACAACAGCGAAGGGAGCAGAAGAGACGAGAACCTATGGAGCAGGTAGAGAAGATGGCAGCGTGACCACGGCTTGGCAGGAGGGGACCTCCTGAGCCTTGGCCGCCACGGCCGCAGCGTCGGGCGCAATTGACTCCAGGTCCAGCGGGGCCATGGGGGCTGACTCCTTGCCGGGGTGCCCCAGTTGGCCTCGCGAGGGCGGTTGGGTCAGAGAGGCGCGGGCCTCGCCCTCCTCCCCCCAACAGCCGAAGGCGTCGCCCCGGCAGACGGATTCGCCCCAAGCGGGGCCGCAGAAGCCTCTTTCAACCTCTTGGCCGCAGGTGCCGGCCTGGTAAAAGAGCGCAAACGTCAAGCCTCAGCAGCAGAAACCAAGCAGAGCACGAATCGAGCACTTACTAGATGTCGTCCATGGACTCAAGCAACCTCCGGCCAAACTTGAAGCCCGAGAGCCTCCAGCGGGGGTCAGCCTTGGAGGGCCCGGAAGCAGAAGGCGCGTCAGGATGGATGGAGCTGGCCTCGGACCCCCAGGGACCAGAGCAGACCCTGGGGGAACCAGGCTCGACCTGCCCTTCCTCGTGACCAAGGAAGAGCCCTCCCTTCCTCGCCTGGCGCTGGCCTCGTCGTCGTCCGGCATGGAGCGGAGGGCCTGGGACCTGCGCCGAGGGAAGGACTCCCCCAATCCTCGCCAGTCTCCTCCGGGTCGGACGCTTCCTCCTCCTCCTCTTCTTCCCCCTTTTCCCCGCTGGAGCTGCCGGAGGACAAGTTCACCGTCGCCAGGACCGCCAGATCTTCGGGAGCTGCTGCGGGCACCAGCCCCTCACCGTTGAAGGTGGGCATGGCGTTCACCACCTACTCCCAGTCGTCACGAAGGAACAGGGGGACGGGGGCGCCCACCGGGTTTGCCATGTCTCCCCCAACCAAGGAATGGAGGGCCGCAGTCAGATCCTCGTCGGTCAGGGCCTCGGAGCTCAGGCGCAGGGCGGCGTCTGCTCCTCCAAGCCTCCACAGTGGGAGCGAGTGCTCCTGGAGCGGAGCCACCCGGTGCTCCAAGAACTCCCTCAGGAGCGTGGCCCCGGTCAGCTTCGCTGCCCCCAAGTTGCTTGGCCTCAAGTCCGTGTTCATCCTCCTCAACACCGCCTTCGCGCGAGGGTCAACGAGCTCCGTGCGGGACCATGCGTCAACAGACTTAGGTTGCCCCGTGGGCAATACCAGACGAGGGTGGAGGCGCCCGACATCCATCATGACCCACTTGCTCCGGTAGCCTTCGATCCTCTTCCCAGGCTTCGAGATGGCGTTGGAGCTGGAATATGCAATGAAGCTCGCGCATGCGGAGACCTGAGCGCCAGAAACCCGGAGTGAGAAAAAGTGGCGTAGCAAGGCCACCGAGGGCTTCACACCAACATGAGCCTCGCAATAGTAGGCAAAAATCGCCAGGAGAAGGACAGAGTTGGGGTGGAGATGCAGGGCCTGCAAGTTATATTGGCGGAGAACGGCAAGGAAGAACTCAAAGAAAGGAGGCACCAGACCGGCGACAATGGCGCTCACGAAGAACGGGTAGAAGGTGCTCCCCTTGCCCTCAGGCTGGTCAGAGCCGACCTTGAGCATAGTCGCCCCTCGCTGCCCTGCGCCACCGTCATCAGGCGCGCGAGGGCGAGGTTCTTCTCCGACAAATTCGGGGAATCCAGGGCCGACGAGTACCAAGCAACAGCCGAGGACTTGCGACTCGCCATGGCGTGCCGGATGCGAAGGATTGAGACGTATCTGGAGGATTTCGGGAGCAAGAGGGAGGAAAGCGAGAAAGGGGATCTAGGGCAAGACGGACGAGAGCAGGGCAAGTAAGCTTGGCCCGGGCACCCCCTTTTGTTAGTCGTGCAGTTGCCGAGGCGTCGTGGGAAGCGCAGATGCCCACGTCCAATCAACCGCCACGCGGCGCCCAAGGCCGCATGCTATTAGGGCCCGCGGTGCTTCGTGCTTGCCCCTTCGCTTCTCTGCCAAGCCAAGCCCGCGCGCGCCTTGGGCCCCGGGGCTACTGTCGGTGTTCTGGGAATGGGGGTCCCCAGACTTGCCTGCCTGCAGCCTGCGGCGTGGCTCAGGTGGGGGCCCATCATGGCCCATCTTCATCAGCCCAAGCTCAAGACCCTCGCGAGGGGCCAAGCCTCGCGGGGCGGACGACAGGGAGCTTCCTCAAGAGCGGCCTCATCAAGCAGGCTCGCGAGGAGGCGGAGAGATCAATGCAAGGGTACCTCGTGAGGATCCCATGACGCAAGGCATGACAATCAAGGCCAGGCGGGCGCCGGCCTGTGCAGGGTCCTTGTTTCCCCTTTGGTGCAAAGGGGGCAAGCACAGGCCAAGGTATCAGGCAAAGGTTACCATTCCGGTGCAACGAGACCAAGACTAGTAGAGCGGCAGGACGGAGGTCACCGTGGAGCCCAAGACGGCGTCACCACCAGTGCTTTTGGCTGCCGAAGACCACCTTTGGTCATGATAACTTATACTAGATGTTCCCCTTCAAAATGGCCAATTGTTGGCGCCCTTCCCGCTCAATTATTCGGGGAGAGGCCCAGGGCCTCTATAAATAGAGCTAGCCTCCTCAGAGTAGAGGGGGGGCGAGAGATATGGTAGAACCCTAGGAGATAGAGAGAAAACCCAATAGAGACTAAGTAGAACACACCGCATCAGCTCAAGAACACCCCTCGCGAGGCTGTTCTTCCCTTGTACTATCCATCATCAGCCCAGAGGAAATCCACCACACCACACACTGGAGTAGGGTATTACACCAGAAAGGTGGCCCGAACCAGTATATACCTCGTGTCTCTTGTGTTCATCATTTTCATCTTAGTTCGCACGAGAGGATCGGACGTAGATCGGTAGGGGAGAGATCTCCGCGCGCACCCCAGTGTTCGAACCTCAAGGGTCTGCCGGAACCCGAAATCCGACAAAGCACATGCGGAACGTTAACATGTCTGAGTACAGACATCTACAAATGAAAATGGCTAAGAAGCCTGACTATCTACCAGATCCTGCCGAGGGCACAAGATCGTAGCTGAGGTAACAAGCTAAACATCAAAATCCAAGTGGAACTACTTGTGAGACTGAAGTCTCTCTGCAAAAACATAATTTAAGCAAATGTGAGTACAAATGTACCCAGCAAGACTTGCATCAGAACTAGCTACATATGCATCGCTATCAACAAAGGGGTGGTGGAGTTTGACTGTAGCAAGCCAGCTTTGACTCAGTGGCTAACCTGAACTAAGACTGCAAGTACCTCTTTTGAGGTGGCGCACACGAGTCCACAAATTCACCATACCAATACACCACTATGGATCCGCTCCCGTCTTCTTGCGAGAACGCCATCCATAGCACTCACACTTATCTTGCGCATTTTAGAGTATCCACTTTCACTTGTCTATGAACTATGCAAGGGGTCCAAGTTTCCATATCCGAGGAATCCGGCTATTCGAATAGATAATGATAACCCTATAGGGGTGTACTTCTTCACACACGCTCTCGCCACTTATCGCCCTGTACACGTCATGTACCTCGGCAACCTTCAAGCGGAAACCGGGCGAGGGAGTCGGCCATGACCTGACTAACCACACAAGTCTCTCATCCAAGTTTATCACCTATTTGGGTTCCATCCGCAAGGATATCCGGCCGGGGTGTCGCTCACGGCCCCAAATGATGTGAGCAGGGTTCCCAAGCCCACCATCCGGGTGCCACTTGGTACACCGTGCCATTGTGCCTAGTCTTTCCCAAGCCCATTTGAACCGGGTGCCACTTGGTAGACTACTAACACTACCTACAAACACCAGAAACTAGTTGCAACTCCTCGACAGAGATCGAGTTGATTAATACGCCGAGAGGGGCCTAGTTACCGAAACCCAATGTGTGGTAATAACTATTCATGGATCACAAACACAGAACTCAGTTCCTGAGGACGGGTGCAATGAGACAACCCACCATGTACTCCTAGATGGCCTCTCACCGCTACCTTTAGCAAATCGTGTTCACACACTTAGCTCTCAACGATAGGACATGTTCACCACATTCCAATTCATCCCCGATGAATCAGACCTGACTCAACTCTAAGCAGTAGCAGGCATGACAAACAAGCACAAATGAGTAGGCACATCAGGGCTCAAACAACTCCTACTCATGCTAGTGGGTTTCATCTATTTACTATGGCAATGACAGGTCATGCAGAGGAAAAGGGGTTCAACTACCGCAACATGTAACGATTGAATCGTTGTTGTCCTAATGAAGTAAAAGGAAGCAGGAGCAAGAGAGTGGAATTGTATTGGAACGAACAAGGGGGTTTTGCTTGCCTGGCACTTCTGAAGATAGTATAGCTCTTCATCGGTGTCATAGAACTCGTCGTCGAAACAACGTCTACTGAGGGGGAACGAACACCGGCAAACAAGAGGGAACACAATCAATGCAATGCAACGACATGATGCATGATCATGACATGTCAAGAATGTTATGATTTACACTAATGCATCTAGCAACAGTTTAAATGAAGTCCATATGAACTAAGGGTTCATATGCAAACTCCATATTTAGCATTTAAAATGCCATTATCATGTTTTCACCTATACAGCATGTATAACTTAGTTTGACATGCATGAAAATGATACAGATGGATAGATTGGATTTTTCTGATAATTTTTCATATATAAAACTTTTCATTTGGAGTTGCGGTTGAATTACTATGAATTTTTGAAGTTTAAATCATTTTCTGGATTTTCCTAGATTATTTAGAATTAAACAAAAACAAGTAAATGATTTAACGCGTCAGCATAACGTCAGCATGACGTAAGCGAGTCAACATGACACGGTCCAGGTCAAACTGACAAGTGGGGTCCACTAGTCAGTGACCCAGTGCTGGTTAGTGACGCTGACAGGTGGGGTCGGGTCAACAGCCACGTCAGCAAGTCAGCACTGACGTGTGGGGCCGGTCAACAGGTGACGTGGCCAGGTCAAACTGACCCGTGGGGCCCGTGGGGTTAGTTTAGTCTAAACAGGAGCTAAGCATGGTTAATTATGCCGTGGGGCCCAGTAGTCAGTGGCTCCGGGGAGGGTTAGCTGGCCGTGATTAGCGCTAATAGCCGGCGGCGACCTCGAACCACGGCGGAGCCCGCTCGAAACTCGCTAGAGGCCACGGGTCGACGCGTCAGGGGCACCAGAAGGAAGCCCGTGCCCGTGCGCATCCGGGGAGACCAGTGGGAGGGCGCAGCATGGCCGGAGTTTGCCGGAAGCGAGCTCCTGGTGGCGGCAAGAGCTCGGGTAGGATCGGCTACTCGCTATGGTACATGGGAAGGTGAGCTAGCAGGTGCGTTCGTCTCCTGGGAGCAGCACGAGCACGATGACGTGCTCAAGGGAAAGCTACGGCGTCTGTAGCCACGACGACAACATGGCCGTCGACGGCGAGCTTCGGGCACTTATGGAACGACGGCTACAGGATGGGAACGGAGGGGGCGAGCAAAGAGGAGTGATGAGGAGCTCACAGGGAGGCGGCGCAGAAGGTTAGTGGGCTCGGGGGCGCTAGACGTCGCGAATCGACGACGGTGATCGGTGGTGCCCGAGGTGGAAGACGAGCTCGAAGGCGTCACCACGGTGCTCTTGGGTTCGGGATCTTTTGCGTGAAGGAGCTTTTCATCGTCACGGAGCTTTTGGACACGGAGAAGGGGCGAGAGGACCACAGTGGTCACGGTGGCAGCGAACGGCGGCGACGGATCCGTTCGGGTGAGTGAGAGGGAGAGGTCCAGGGGAGGGGAGAACGAACGAGGGGGTCGAGGCGGCCGCTGAGAGGACGCGAGGCGTCGCAGTGGCCAGGCGACGCAGGCAGGCAGCCTGGTGGCGTGGCGCTCGCGGGCGCGCCGTGCGCTGTCCCTCCTCTGCCTACTGGCAGAGGTTAGGGATGACTGGCACCGAGCCAGGTGGGCTGGGCTAGCACAGGTGAGGCCCAGGTAAGCATCCCTCCCTCTCTGTTATTATTTGTTTGAGTTTTTCTAATTTCTGCTACTGTTTTGCAAATAAAATACTAACCAAAACACTTTGGTTAATTCTGTAAATTTTTGTGAGGAATATTTGAATTATTTTCAAACCACACAACAAATTTCAGAATATTTGGAGCAACCAATATTTAATGGTAAATTTTAAACTCCAACTCAAATATCATAATGATTTAATTCAATGACCAAAATGTCCTGGAAAAATATGCATCATCTCTGGTAGAGGCTTTCACCTTTTTCTATAAATCATGAACATTTTAAAATGATAGTTTGAGGTCATTGAAAATATTTTGGTTGAACCTATTTGAATTGCATTTGTGCTACGGTTTATCAATCCCCAATTCAAATTTCTTAAATTTAAATATGATGACATGAATGCTTTCATGCAACTAGTTACAAGCAAATCTAGGGCTGTGACAACTCACCCGCACTAAACAAGAATCTCATCCCGAGATTCAAGACATGAGGTAAGAAGACCGAGGGGGCACAAAGCTAGCACAACCTTCACAATCTAGGTTGCACTTCATAAGAACATTGATTTGGTCATCACCTTTGCCTCGACGTCTTGCTCTGAGAACTCCATCCAGCACGTTAATGACAAAAAGAAACTCTATAGGAATCGATCTTCTCAAAGATCGAGCAACTCACGATCAACTCATGGAGTGAGATGTTGAAACACCTGTTGAGCTGAGACACGAAAAACACATTGAGAGGGATGGAAGAAACAGATGACGAAGGTTCAAGTTGGTAGGAAACAATTTGACGCTTAAATAGATGGTGAGGGGGGGTTTCAAAGTAGTAGGAGTTAAGTTGCCCATGATACCATAACGGAATGCCTCAGGGAAAGTGACTCATAGAATTATTCCCTTAAGTGGCAAAAAGAATTACTTTTGATACAGAGATCATTGAAACTCTCTATACCAGCCTAAGGAAAATCACAATTGATCATTTGAATGAATTCGAAAGAATGGCATACTTAGATTGGAGAGGAAACTAGAGTTATAGGACAACTCGGCAACGGAAGGCACATTCCAATTGATACCGAGGATATAACCCAATGATTGAGCGTGCTCTCAAGAACTTGATCATTTCTATATTCATCAAGGTTTTACCAACATCCGTGCCGAGGATCCTGGCAACACATCATACTACCATGATAAACGGTGATGGAGGATGCAGATGCAAAGAAGGACATCACTTTCTCAGATTTTTCCTTAGCAATGCCAAAGAAGCAAATCTGGATGATCGATCGAGAGACATTTAGCAATCCGCTTCTAATGTTCTCCTTGATGTACTAGGTACCACGGTCAATGCTTAAAAGCATCAACATGGCCATCAAGTAAAGGTCGGACTTCGGGAGCACAAAAATCCATAAGGAACAACTTGTGGAATAAGTCATACAACATCCTCATGGGAAGTGACCAAACGGCTTAATCAAGATACTACAATAATAGTGCTTCCAGCTAGGTGCGTCCACTTCACTGGAATCTATATCATAGTTCTTGGAAGAAGTTTCAACCATCATATCTACCTGAGATTCAGATCTGGTTGGTAACAGGATATTTCAGACAACATCTCTGAAAAGGAAAGGTTGCAACACAAGTCGACGAGATGACGTTGCAAGATTCTCGAAAAATGAACTACGATAGCAAGCTCCAAAACATGAGCTGGTTCCGCTACACACATGTGAACATGATGTCTTAGACAAGCATGACCACATAATAGTCTTATTATAAAACACTATCGAGTTCAAGTGAGGAACCATCATCAAGGATATCGAAGTCTTATGCATTACCATGGATTAGCACTTAACTCCTTTTCCTAGAACAAATTAGTCAGTGGCTTGGTGTGTTACAGAATTCATATGGAACGAAGATGATCAGTCAACAGACCACAAAATACTTTGCACATGCATGGCTGACTTGGGATGATTCTAGAGGAAGCAAAAACAAGCTTTCTCGAGTTCATGGTGGCAACTTGCATCAAATGCACATGAGTTAGAGGAAGTTACTTCTTTCATCCGAACATATGCTTCATGAGCTAGCATGAAGAAATGCCTTCAAAAGTTTCCAACACTAACTTAGATGTTCAACATGAATCATGGACAAGATGAAAATGTTGTCAATGGGCTCAACAACAATCCATCCCGACTTCCATATAGGTGGAATTCCACAACTATGTGAACAAGGTGATAGTATTCATCAGACCCAAGAATATAATGGTGTATGCTCGAGGAAACAACCACGAGTAAGACAACATTACGAATATCGTTGGTTCTGATTTGATTTGATGATAGCCCATACTCAAATCAAGGTTTGGACAAGACAATAGATCCAACAACTGATCACGAGGACCAATCGATGGAGACATCATCTTTCTTCAACACACACACACACACAAAAAGATATCCCTTAACATGAGCTAAGTCAGACAAGCTTTTATCTTCCAACTCTCCAAGTTGTTGTTTAGCTTAACCAACTAGCTCAGGGGTATCCAACACGGATTCTTGGAGAAAGAGTGGTTTATTGGTAAACCAACTTGATCACGAACACACCATATCGGTCAGGGGATGACCTGGTGATACTTCCATGAAGATATCCGGCAAATCACGAACCACTTATATGACTCTAAGCTCGAGAACAATCTTGCTTTTCAAGGAAAGACGATATGATCAAAAGAGTGAGGGATTGACACAATCCCAACTCATGGATCGAAGAGTGCACCAAAAATAAGGACTAGGTAGCACGATCATTCTTAGAGTGTTGATTTAATGAGAATATTGTTCATTTACTACAAGGCAACGAGTTGCTCGGAGTATTGATTTCACACATCACAATTCACTTGTCGGCATTTCCGTTACAACAACACGGGACCGAGGAATGAATAATGATGGCAAGAAGTATCACTGCGTGAAGAATTCATAAGAGGTGGTGCAATTTTCATGACATTCTTGACATAAAGATGGTTACACTCCAAGGTAGAACAGAGAAAAAGCTGGATTGGCATTTTGATCTGTGAAATACAACTACTTTGACTAGTCCAAGAAATGGATGAGGTGCTGGAGTTTGTTTTCTCCTAGTCATTCTGGAATAGAACGGCTTGTCAGACCACGAGAATAATAGACATCGATAACACGAAAGCACGACTACTCCTGACTACAAATTGATAGTCGGAGGTCAGAAAACAACTAATGAGGGACAACTCAAGGAACATATGGTTTTCTAAATTATGGATGCATAGATTGGTATGTCAAACAAGTTCAGCATATTTCTTTCGGATAACCCATGCAGTAGAAAAGGGACTGGCAGATTCACAATTTGAATGGAGTACTCCTCAAGAGCACCCTGGTTGTGATCTTTGGTCCAAGAGAACTTCTGCCATGATGGTTCATGGTATTGGAAGAACGATATACCACAGACCTCGAGGACTATCACAAGGTTACTAATATCCTAAAGGAACCAGCAAACACTATCAACATGAATGAGTAGAGTGAATCTCGGGTTCAAGAACCCACGAATAGAATACCTGCTAACTAATAACATCACGGGATGCTTTTGAGAATGATGGCCAGAATCATCACACTGGGGATACGAAAGCATTGCTAAATTCTCGAGGACACTAGGGTCATAATACTAACGCCAACATACCCGTCAAGGCAACGGAGTACCTCAACACATCGATTAGTGTGCTTAATCTAGCCCAAAACAACAACGGGAACATGTAGGAAAGATTTGCAAGTGCATCAGACTATTTAGAGACCTGGGATGACTTGGACAACATAACGGCTGTAAATGCTCAAAATGATTTGAGACATCCTGCAAAAATGGTGGCATAACCACTCAACATCACAATATCAAGGTTCTGAGGCCAGTTATGAACATATGGAAGTAGTAGGAACTGAACTGAGGCTTGAACTCAACAATCCTAGGCAACTATGGTTTAGTAACATGTCATCCTGAGAGATAGAAGAGAAGCCTAGTTCTTAACCCCGTAGAAAAGATAAGATGACTCAGATCAGAAGGTCATGAGGATAAGGAGTAAAAAGAGCCTTACGTTCCCATCCACAGTCAATTCCCTTATATAACTAAAGCATTTCTAGACACGACTTCGACCAGCTTGGCCTGGTAATCCTACAGGCAGTCAGGCTCTGGTACCAAAGCAGTCAGGACCCCCATTCCAAGTCACATCGATCTAGCCGGTAACACCTCATATCACTTTGCGGCCTAACGCACGGTATTCCCACGGGTGTCGCCTTACCATGGCCCGGGACCGTTTGCGCCTTTTAGCTCACGTATATGATAGTGTCGCTAGCATCCATATGATAGAGAACCCGGGCCGACATGACTAGTCGTGAACCCAAAGTGGCACTAACTTATGGGGACAGGCATACATGAATCAACATCGAGCATGTCGGTCAACAGCGTGTGAATCTGGGCTGTAGCACTGGGCTAACAGGACTATGGGAACCCGGGCTGTAGCAGGCTAGGCAGGACTCCGGATGTCACCGCGTGACATTTCCCCGAAGGGAAAGACACAGGAACAAAGTGAATCACATGCCGGCCAGTCAAGTGCTCCGGAGCAGTAGTGCTGGGCTAGCAGGACTCCGGTGAACCGGGCTGTTGCGGACTACTAGGGCTCATGGAAGCACAAGACTATATTTCCCCATAAGAGAGGCTACCAAGGATAAACAACTAGGTTGTCGGATCCCACACATACCAAGCATTTCAATCATACACACAATATGCTCGATATGTGTAAATACAACATGGCATCACAACATAACTCTACGACTCAAGTATTTATTCATTAGGCTCCTAGGAGCTAGGTATTACAAACATGGATCTCATGACCCAACATACAGAGCATACAAGCAACAAGCACAGGCGGAAGCTTAACATGTCTGAGTACAGACATCTACAAATGAAAACGGCTGAGAAGCCTGACTATCTACCAGATCCTGCCGAGGGCACAAGATCGTAGCTGAGGTAACAAGCTAAATGTCGAAATCCAAGTGGAACTACTAGTGAGACTGAAGTCTCTCTGCAAAAACATAATTTAAGAAAATGTGAGTACAAACGTACCCTGCAAGACTTACATCAGAACTAGCTACATATGCTTCGCTATCAACAAAGGGGTGGTGGAGTTTGACTGCAGCAAGCCATATTTGACACAGTGGCTAACCTGAACTACGACTGCAAGTAACTCTTTTGAGGTTGCGCACACGAGTCCACAAATTCACCATACCAATACAGCACTATGGATCCGCTCCCGTCTCCCTGCGAGAACGCCATCCATAGTACTCACACTTATCTTGCGCATTTTAGAGTATCCACTTTCACTTGTCTATGAACTTTGCAAGGGGTCCAAGTTTCCATATCCGAGGAATCCAGCTATTCGAATAGATAATGATAACCCTACAGGGGTGTACTTCTTCACCCATGCTCCCGCCACTTATCACCCTGTACACGTGATGTACCTCGGCAACTGTCAAGCGGAAACCGGACGAGGGAGTCGGCCACGACCTGACTAACCACACAAGTCTCTCGTCCAGGTTTATCACCTATTCGGGTTCCATCCGCAAGGAGATCCGGCCAGGGTGTCGCTCACGGCCCCAAACGATGTGAGCAGGGTTCCCAAGCCCACCATCCGGGTGCCACTTGGTACACCGTGCCACTATGCCTAGTCTGTCCCAAGCCCACTTGTACCGGGTGCCACTTGGTAGACTACTAACACTACCTACAAACACCAGAAACTAGTTGCAACTCCTGGACAGAGATCGAGTTGATTAATAAGCCGAGAGGGGCCGAGTTACCGGAACCCAATGTGTGGTAGTAACTGTTCATGTATCACAAATACAGAACTCAGTTCCTGAGGACGGCTGCAATGAGACAACCCACCATGTACTCCTAGATGGCCTCTCACCGCTACCTTTACCAAATCGTGTTCACACACTTAGCTCTCAATGGTAGGACATGTTCACCACATTCCAATTCATCCCCGATGAATCAGACCTGACTCAACTCTAAGCAGTAGCAGGCATGACAAACAAGCACGAATGAGTAGGTACATCAGGGCTCAAACAACTCCTACTCATGCTAGTGGGTTTCATCTATTTACTGTGGCAATGACAGGTCATGCAGAGGAAAAGGGGTTCAACTACCGCAACATGTAACAGTTGAATCGTTGTTGTACTAATGCAGTAAAAGGAAGCAGGAGCGAGAGAGTGGGATTGTATCGGAATGAACAAGGGGGTTTTGCTTGCCTGGCACTTCTGAAGATAGTATAGCTCTTCATCGGTTTCATCGAACTCGTTGTCGGAACAACGTCTACTGAGGGGGAACAAACACTGGCAAACAAGAGGGAACACAATCAATGCAATGCAACGACATGATGCATGATCATGACATGTCAAGAATGTTATGATTTACACTAATGCATCTAGCAACAGTTTAAATGAAGTCCATATGAACTAAGGGTTCATATGCAAACTCCATATTTAGCATTTAAAATGCCATTATCATGTTTTCACCTATACAGCATGTATAACTTAGTTTGACATGCATGAAAATGATACAGATGGATAGATTGGATTTTTCTGATAATTTTTCATATATAAAACTTTTCATTTGGAGTTACGGTTGAATTACTATGAATTTTTGAAGTTTAAATTATTTTCTGGATTTTCCTGGATTATTTAGAACTAAACAAAAACCAGTAAATGATTTAACGCGTCAGCATAACATCAGCATGACGTAAGTGAGTCTACAAGACACGATCTAGGTCAAACTAACCAGTGGGGTCCACTAGTCAGTGACCAGTGCTGGTTAGTGTCGCTGACAGGTGGGGTCAGGTCAACAGCCACATCAGCAAGTCAGCACTGACGTGTGGGGCCGGTTAACATGTGAGGTGGCCAGGTCAAACTGACATGTGGGGCCCATGGGGTTAGTTTATTCTAAACAGGAGCTAAGTAGGGTTAATTAGGCCGTGGGGCCCAGTAGTCAGTGGCTCCGGGGAGGGTTAGCTGGCCGTGATTAGCGCTAATCACGCGGCCACATCGGCTCGCCGGAGTTCAGCCGGCGGCGGCCTCGAACCATGGCGGAGCCCGCTCGGAACTCGCCAGAGGCCATGGGTCGACGCGTTAGGGGCACCAGAAGGAAGCCTGTGCCCGTGCGCATCCGGGGAGACCAGCGGGAGGGCGCAGGGTGGCCGGAGTTCGCCGGAAGCGAGCTCCTGGAGGCGGCTAGAGTTCAGGCAGGATCTGCTACTCGCTATGATACATGGGAAGCTGAGCTAGCAGGTGCGTTCGTCTCCTGGGAGCAGCACGAGCACAATGACGTTCTCAGGGGCAAGCTACAACGTCTGTAGCCACGACGGCGACATGGCCGTCGGCGACGAGCTTCGGGCACTTATGCAACAACGGCTAGAGGATGGGAACGGAGGGGACGAGCAAAGAGGAGAGATGAGGAGCTCACAGGGAGGCGGCGTAGAAGGTCAGTGGGCTCGGGGGCGCGCCAGACGTCGTGAATCGACGGTGGTGATCGGTGGCGCCCGAGGTGGAAGACGAGCTCAAAGGCGTCACACGGTGCTCTTGGGTTCGGGATCTTCCACGTGAAGGAGCTTTCTGTTGTCACAGAGCTTTTGGACACGGAGAAGGGGCGAGAGGACCACGGTGGTCATGGTGGCAGCAAACGGCGGCGACGGATCCGTTCGGGTGAGTGAGAGGGAGAGGTCCAGGGGAGGGGAGAACGAACAAGGGGGTCGAGGCGGCGTCGAGGAGAGGACGCGAGGCGTCATGGTGGCCAGGCGACGCAGGCAGGCAGCCTGGTGGCGTGGCGCTCACGGGGGCGCCGTGCCCCGTCCCTCCTCTGCCTACTGGCAGAGGTTAGGGATGACAGGCACCGAGCCAGGTGGGTTGGGCCAGCACAGGTGAGGCCCAGGTAAGCATCCCTCCCTTTGTGTTATTATTTGTTTCAGTTTTTCTAATTTCTGCTACTGTTTTGCAAATAAAATACTAACCAAAACACTTTGGTTAATTTTGTAAATTTTTGTGAGGAATATTTGAATTATTTTCAAACCGCACAACAAATTTCAAAATATTTGGAGCAACCAATATTTAATGGTAAATTTTAAACTCCAACTCAAATATCATAATGATTTAATTCAATGACCAAAATGTCCTGGAAAAATATGCATCATCTCTACTAGAGGCTTTCACCTTTTTCTATAAATCATGAAAATTTTAAAAGAATATTTTGAGGTCATTGAAAATATTTTGGTTGAACCTATTTGAATTGCATTTGTTCTAGGGTTTATCAATCCCCTATTCAAATTTCTTAAATTTAAATATGATGACATGAATGCTTTCATGCAACTAGTTACAAGCAAATCTAGGGCCGTGTGTCGGATTTCGGGTTTCGGCAGACCCTTGAGGTTCGAACGCTGGGGTGCGCGCGGAGATTTCGCCTCCTACCTACCTGCTCCCCTCCGCCTCGCTAAGATCTAAGAAATGGAAAGAGCAACATGAATGACACAGGGTTTATACTGGTTCGGCCCACCGTTGTGGTGTAATACCCTACACCAGTGTGTGGTGTGGTGGATTGCCTCTTGGGCTGATGATGATGAACAATACAAGGAAGAACAGCCTCGCGAGGGTCTGCTCTTGGCTGGGGCGATGAACTGCTGGGAGGAGTTGAGTCACCCCTTTCTCTCTCTCTCTCTCCTTTTTTCATTTTCCCCCTGTTCTATGGGTGGCTGGTTCTATTTATAGAGGCCCTGGTCCTCTTCCCAAATATTGAGCGGGAAGGGAGCCAACAATGGCGGGCTAATTTGAAGGGGGACAGCTAGTACCAGCTATCCTGACAAAACTAGTCTTCGCCTGCACAAAGCTCTGGTGGTGACACCGTCTTGGGCTCCACAATGACCTCCGTCTTGCAGTCCTCCTGGTCTTGGTCTTGTTGCACCGAAATGGCAACCTTTGCGTGATGCCTTGGTACTCCACGGCTGCGCTTGCTCCCTTTGCACCAAAGAGGAAAGGGGGACGTTGCGCGGGCTAGCACCTGCCTGGCGCCCTTGGGTCGTCATGGCTTGCGTCACGGGCACCTCATGAGGTACCCCGCCTTGATCTCTCCGCTTCCTCGCGAGCCTGCCTGATGAGGCCGTGCCTGAGGAAGCTCCGCGTCGTCCGCCCCATGAGGTTTGGCCCCTCGCGAGGGTCTTGGGCCTGTGTTGGTGAAGATGGGTCGTGCTGGGCCCCCCTTTGGGCCACGCCGCAGGCTGCAGGCAGGCAAGTCTGGGGACCCCCGTTCCCAGAACACCGACAGTAGCCCCCGGGCCCAAGGTGCACCTAGACTTGGCTGTGCAGGGAGGCAGAAGGGCAAGAGCGAAGCGCCGCGGGGCCTAACAGCCTGCGGCCTTGGGCGCCGCGTGGCGGTTGATTGGACGTGGGCATCTCCACTTCCCCATGGGGCCTCGGCAACCACACGGATTGGACTAGTCCCTGCATGCAAAGCGGGTCATGATTACCTGCGATCATGGAGGTCGACGGTTGGCCTTTGCCGGCCATAAGTACGGAACGGCGCGCGCCCTTCCAGTTCATCCCTCCTTGCTTCTCCTTCTTCTTCATGGCTCCGTCGAGGAGGTTCTCGGCCGCAAAGAAGGGGAAGGCTCACCAGGTTGAGCCTGCCTCTCCCCCACCCAAGCGCAGCCGAGGGCGCCCTCGCAAACATCCCGTGGCCACCACCGCAGCTCCCCGTGGCCATGGAGATGATTTCCAGCGCGGCGATGGGCAGATTGCCACGGCCGGGGGGCGTGCTCCGGTCGCGCGCCCCCTAGGACGCGCTTTCACGCTGCAGAGGTGCTGCCGGAGTTCGTCGTGTGGTCGGCGGAGCCAACTAGCACCCGGCTTACGCTCCCTCGCTTCCTCCTCGGCGAGATTCCGGCCGGCGCTCCGGGCGGCCTCTGGCTTCAGGCCGACGGCTGTTGCAGCCGGGCCTCATGGGTTTCGCTGGAGGTCTCCGTAGCCGGGAGCCTAGCCCTGGCCCGCGATTGGCAGACGTTTGCCCGCGCGCGTGGCCTGAGCCGTCGCTGCACCCTGCACTTCAAATTTGACGGTGATGCCACCCTCTACGTGAGGGTGTTTGGGGAAGATGGTCGCCGCGCAGGGTGCTGCCCCGAGCACGACGACCGCGGCCAGGAACCCAGCTCCAGCGATGATGGGGAAGACAGCGCTCGCGTGACCGGCGGCGCTCGGGGCTCCCCAAGCTTCTCCGGTTCTTCTTCAAGCGACGACTCTTCCAGCGGTGGCCGCGGTCAGCCTCCACGCTGTCGCATCTGCTTGGGGGTGGTAGCGTGTCCGCCCGCCGTCGCGCCCCGGTGAAGTGCGAGAGGGAGTCTGCCTGAGCCCCAGAGGCGGCTCGAGTCTTCCCTGCGGGCCAGTGTGAGGCGAGCTGCGCCTTATCTGTTCTTTCTTTTCCTGTTTTCCTGCGTAAAAAAGACAGTAGTGTGGAGCCCCGCGGGGGCGTGTTTGGGTTATTGCCGTTGATCATCGTTTTGCTTCTGTTATCGTGCCTTCCGGCTATGTGCCCACGTGTGGATAGTTCCCGGCCCCTGCCGTGGGGGGGCGACCGACCCAGGCCCCGTGTTCGTGTCGCGATGCCCGTGGGGCACGGACTGGAGGGGTGCTCCTGTAATGGACCCAGGTCGCGAACCCTTTGAACGACTAGAACGGGAACACTCGCGAGGGTGCTCGGCAGTCCCCCCCCCCCTCACGAGGCCTTGCATAAGAGAAACCGAGGCAGGAGAGTGAAAAGTCGAAGAACCACAAGCCAAAGATGACAACAACTTCAATAAAACTTCGACTGAGAAGGAACAAGCCAACTGCGGAAAGCAAATGAAAAGCCGCGTCTGGCACCTAATCTAGTCTTCGATGTCTTCTTGTTGGGGAACATAGTAATTTCAAAAAATTTCCTACGCACACGCAAGATCATGGTGATGCATAGCAACGAGGGGAGAGTATGATCTACGTACCCTTGTAGATCGCAACGGAAGCGTTGACACAACGTAGAGGAAGTAGTCGTACGTCTTCTTCCCGATCCAACCGATCCAAGCACCGTTACTCCGGCACCTCTAAGTTCTTAGCACACATACAGCTCGATGACGATCCCCGGGCTCCGATCCAGCAAAGGTTCGGGGAGGAGTTCTGTCAGCACGACGGCGTGGTGACGACATTGATGTATTACCGACGCAGGGCTTCGCCTAAGCACTACAACGATATGATCGAGGTGGAATACGATGGCAGGGGGCACCGCACACGGCTAAGGAACGGTCTCAATGATCAACTTGTGTGTCTAGAGGTGCCCCCTGCCTCCGTAGATAAAGGAGCCAAGGGGGAGAGGTGCGCCAGCCAGGAGGAGGGCGCAGGAGGAGTCCTACTCCTACCGGGAGTAGGACTCCCCCCCCCCCCCAATCCTATTCCAACTAGGATTCCCAAGGGGGAACGAGGGAGAGGGGTGGCTGGCCACCTATCCTAGTCCTAATAGGACTAGGGGAGGGGGGAGGCGCGCAGCCCTTATGGGCAGCCCTTTCACCTTTCCACTAAGGCCCAATAAGGCCCATATGACTCCCGGGGGGTTCCGGTAACCTCCCGGTAATCCGGTAAAATCCTGATTTCACCCGGAACACTTCCGATGTCCAAACATAGGCTTCCAATATATCAATCTTTATGTCTCGACCATTTCGAGACTCCTCGTCATGTCCGTGATCACATCTGGGACTCTGAACAACCTTCGGTACATCAAAATGCATAAACTCATAATAACTGTCATCGTAACGTTAAGCGTGCGGACCCTACGGTTCGAGAACAATGTAGACATGACCGAGACACGTCTCCGGTCAATAACCAATAGCGGGACCTGGATGCCCATATTGGCTCCTACATATTCTACGAAGATCTTTATCGGTCAGACCGCATAACAACATACGTTGTTCCCTTTGTCATTGGTATGTTACTTGCCCGAGATTCGATCGTCGGTATCCAATACCTAGTTCAATCTCGTTACCGGCAAGTCTCTTTACTCGTTCCGTAATACATCATCTCACAACTACCATATTAGTTGTAATGCTTGCAAGGCTTATGTGATGTGCATTACCGAGAGGGCCCAGAGATACCTCTCCGACAATCGGAGTGACAAAACCTAATCTCGAAATACGCCAACCCAACATGTACAATTGGAGACACCTATAGTACTCCTTTATAATCACCCAGTTACGTTGTGACGTTTGGTAGTACCCAAAGTGTTCCTCCGGTAAACGGGAGTTGCATAATCTCATAGTTATAGGAACATGTATAAGGCATGAAAAAAGCAATAGCAACATACTAAACGATCGGGTGCTAAGCTAATGGAATGGGTCATGTCAATCAGATCATTCAACTAATGATGTGACCTCGTTAATCAAATAACAACTCATTGTTCATGGTTAGGAAACATAACCATCTTTGATTAACGAGCTAGTCAAGTGGAGGCATACTAGTGACACTTTGTTTGTCTATTTATTCACACATGTATTATGTTTCCGGTTAATACAATTCTAGCATGAATAATAAACATTTATCATGATTATAAGGAAATAAATAATAACTTTATTATTGCCTCTAGGGCATATTTCCTTCAGTCTCCCACTTGCACTAGAGTCAATAATCTAGATTACACTGTAATGATTCTAACACCCATGGAGCCTTGGTGCTGATCATGTTTTGCTCGTGGAAGAGGCTTAGTCAACGGGTCTGCAACATTCAGATCCGTATGTATCTTGCAAATCTCTATGTCTCCCACCTGGACTAGATCCCGGATGGAGTTGAAGCGTCTCTTGCTGTGCTTGGTCCTTTTGTGAAATCTGGATTCCTTTGCCAAGGCAATTGCACCAATATTGTCACAAAAGATTTTCATTGGACCTGATGCACTAGGTATGACACCTAGATCGGATATGAACTCCTTCATCCAGACTCCTTCGTTTGCTGCTTCCGAAGCAGCTATGTACTCCGCTTCACATGTAGATCCCGCTACGATGCTTTGTTTAGAACTGCACCAACTGACAGCTCCACCGTTCAATGTAAACACGTATTCGGTTTGCGATTTAGAATCGTCCGGATCAGTGTCAAAGCTTGCATCAACGTAACCTTTTACGGTGAGCTCTTTGTCACCTCCATATACGAGGAACATGTCCTTAGTCCTTTTCAGGTATTTCAGGATGTTCTTGACCGCTGTCCAGTGATCCACTCCTGGATTACTTTGGTACCTCCCTGCTAAACTTATAGCAAGGCACACATCAAGTCTGGTACACATCATTGCATACATGATAGAGCCTATGGCTGAAGAATAGGGAACATCTTTCATTTTCTCTCTATCTTCTGCAGTGGTCGGGCATTGAGTCTGACTCAACTTCACACCTTGTAACACAGGCAAGAACCCTTTCTTTGCTTGATCCATTTTGAACTTTTTCAAAATCTTGTCAAGGTATGTGCTTTGTGAAAGTCCAATTAAGCGTCTTGATCTATCTCTATAGATCTTTATGCCTAATATGTAAGCAGCTTCACCGAGGTCTTTCATTGAAAAACTCTTATTCAAGTATCCCTTTATGCTATCCAGAAATTCTATATCATTTCCAATCAATAATATGTCATCCACATATAATATCAGAAATGCTACAGAGCTCCCACTCACTTTCTTGTAAATACAGGCTTCTCTAAAAGTTTCTATAAACCCAAATGCTTTAATCACACTATCAAAGCGTTTATTCCAACTCCGAGAGGCTTGCACCAGTCCATAAATGGATCGCTGGAGCTTGCACACTTTGTTAGCTCCCTTTGGATCAACAAAACCTTCTGGTTGCATCATATACAACTCTTCTTCCAGAAATCCATTCAGGAATGCAGTTTTGACATCCATCTGCCAAATTTCATAATTATAAAATGCGGCAATTGCTAACATGATTCGGACAGACTTAAGCATCGCTACAGGTGAGAAGGTCTCATCGTAGTCAACCCCTTGAACTTGTCGAAAACCTTTTGCGACAAGTCGAGCTTTATAGACAATAACATTACCGTCAGCGTCAGTCTTTTTCTTGAAGATCCATTTATTCTCAATTGCTTGCCGATCATTGGGCAAGTCAACCAAAGTCCATACTTTGTTCTCATACATGGATCCCATCTCAGATTTCATGGCTTCAAGCCACTTTGCGGAATCTGGGCTCACCATCGCTTCTTCATAGTCCGTAGGTTCATCATGATCTAGTAGCATGACTTCTAGAACTGGAATACCGTACCACTCTGGTGCGGATCTTACTCTGGTTGATCTACGAGGTTCAGTAGTATCTTGTTCTGAAGTTTCATGATCATTATCATTAACTTCCTCACTTATTGGTGTAGGTGTCGCAGAAACAGTTTTGTGTGATGTACTATTTTCCAACAAGGGAGCAGGTACAGTTACCTCATCAAGTTCTACTTTCCTCCCACTCACTTCTTTCGAGAGAAACTCCTTCTCAAGAAAGTTTCCGAATTTAGCAACAAAAGTCTTACCTTCGGATCTGTGATAGAAGGTGTATCCAATAGTTTCCTTTGGATATCCTATGAAGACACATTTCTCCGATTTGGGTTCGAGCTTATCAGGTTGAAGCTTTTTCACATAAGCATTGCAGCCCCAAACTTTCAGAAACGACAACTTTGGTTTCTTGCCAAACCATAGTTCATAAGGCGTCGTCTCAACGGATTTTGATGGTGCCCTGTTTAACGTGAATGCGGCCCTCTCTAGAGCGTATCCCCAAAATGATAGCGGTAAATCAGTAAGAGACATCATAGATCGCACCATATCTAGTAAAGTACGATTACAACGTTCGGACACACCATTACGCTGTGGTGTTCCGGGTGGCGTGAGTTGCGAAACTATTCCACAATTTTTCAAATGTACACCAAACTCGTAACTCAAATATTCTCCTCCACGATCAGATCATAGAAACTTTATTTTCTTGTTACGATGATTTTCCACTTCACTCTGAAATTCTTTGAACTTTTCAAATGTTTCAGACTTATGTTTCATTAAGTAGATATAACCATATCTGCTTAAATCATCTGTGAGGGTGAGAAAATAATGATATCCGCCACGAGCCTCAATATTCATCGGACCACATACATCTGTATGTATGATTTCCAACAAATCTGTTGCTCTCTCCATAGTACCGGAGAACGGTGTTTTAGTCATCTTGCCCATGAGGCACGGTTCGCAAGTACCAAGTGATTCATAATCAAGTGGTTCCAAAAGTCCATCAGTATGGAGTTTCTTCATGCGCTTTACACCGATATGACCTAAACGGCAGTGCCACAAATAAGTTGCACCATCATTATCAACTCTGTATCTTTTGGCTTCAACATTATGAATATGTGTATCACTACTCTCGAGATTCAATAAGAATAGACCACTCTTCAAGGGTGCGTGACCATAAAAGATATTACTCATATAAATAGAACAACCATTATTCTCTGATTTAAATGAATAACCGTCTCGCATCAAACAAGATCCAGATATAATGTTCATGCTTAACGCTGGCACTAAATAACAATTATTTAGGTCTAATACTAATCCCGAAGGTAGATGTAGAGGTAGCGTGCCGACCGCGATCACATCGACTTTGGAACCATTTCCCACGCGCATCGTCACCTTGTCCTTAGCCAATCTTCGCTTAATCCATAGCCTCTGTTTCGAGTTGCAAATATTAGCAACAGAACCAGTATCAAATACGCAGGTGCTACTGCGAGCATTAGTAAGGTACACATCAATAACATGTATATCATATATACCTTTGTTCACCTTGCCATCCTTCTTATCCGCCAAATACTTTGGGCAGTTCCGCTTCCAGTGACCAGTCTGCTTGCAGTAGAAGCACTCAGTTTCAGGCTTAGGTCCAGACTTGGGTTTCAGTTCTTCTTGAAGTTCCCCTTCTTCTTCCCTTTGCCCTTTTTCTTGAAACTAGTGGTTTTGTTAACCATCAACACTTGATGCTCCTTTTTGATTTCTACCTCCGCAGCTTTCAGCATTGCGAAGAGCTCGGGAATAGTCTTGTTCATCCCTTGCATATTATAGTTCATCACGAAGCTCTTGTAGCTTGGTGGCAGTGATTGGAGAATTCTGTCAATGACGCAATCATCTGGAAGATTAACTCCCAATTGAATCAAGTGATTATTATACCCAGACATTTTGAGTATATGCTCACTGACAGAACTGTTCTCTTCCATCTTGCAGCTATAGAACTTATTGGAGACTTCATATCTCTCAATCCGGGCATTTGCTTGAAATATTAACTTCAACTCCTGAAACATCTCATATGCTCCATGACGTTCAAAACGTCGTTGAAGTCCAGATTCTAAGCCGTAAAGCATGGCACACTGAACTATCGAGTAGTCATCAGCTTTGCTCTGCCAGACGTTCATAACATCTGGTGTTGCTCCAGCAGCAGGCCTGGCACCCAGCGGTGCTTCCAGGACGTAATTCTTCTGTGCAGCAATGAGGATAATCCTCAAGTTACGGACCCAGTCCATGTAATTGCTACCATCATCTTTCAACTTTGCTTTCTCAAGGAACGCATTAAAATTCAACGGAACAACAGCACGAGCCATCTATCTACAATCAACATAAATAAGCAAGATACTATCAGGTACTAAGTTCATGATAAATTTAAGTTCAATTAATCATATTACTTAAGAACTCCCACTTAGATAGACATCCCTCTAATCCTCTAAGTGATCACGTGATCCAAATCAAC
This sequence comes from Triticum dicoccoides, assembly GCF_002162155.2. Lineage (NCBI taxonomy): Eukaryota > Viridiplantae > Streptophyta > Magnoliopsida > Poales > Poaceae > Triticum > Triticum dicoccoides. Next base: position 365,370,500 of record NC_041382.1, on the reverse strand, counting down.
TAAACCATGTCCGATCATCACATGAGATGGAGTAGTTTCATTGGTGAACATCATTATGTTGATCATATCTACTATATGATTCACGCTCGACCTTTCGGTCTCCGTGTTCCGAGGCCATATCTGTATATGCTTGGCTCGTCAAGTATAACCTGAGTATTCCGCATGTGCAACTGTTTTGCACCCGTTGTATTTGAACGTAGAGCCTATCACACCCGATCATCACGTGGTGTCTCAGCACGAAGAACTTTCGCAATGGTGCATACTCAGGGAGAACACTTCTTGATAATTTAGTGAGAGATCATCTTATAATGCTACCGTCAATCAAAGCAAGATAAGATGCATATAAAGATAAACATCACATGCAATCAATATAAGTGATATGATATGGCCATCATCATCTTGTGCCTGTGATCTCCATCTCCGAAGCACCGTCATGATCACCATCGTCACCGGCGCGACACCTTGATCTCCATCGTAGCATCGTTGTCGTCTCGCCAATCTTATGCTTCCACGGCTACCGTTTAGTGATAAGTAAAGCATTACATCGCGATTGCATTGCATACAATAAAGCGACAACCATATGGCTCCTGCCAGTTGCCGATAACTCGGTTACAAAACATGATCATCTCATACAATAAAATTTAGCATCATGCCTTGACCATATCACATCACAACATGCCATGCAAAAACAAGTTAGACGTCCTCTACTTTGTTGTTGCAAGTTTTACGTGGCTGCTACGGGCTTTAAGCAAGAACCAATCTCACCTACGCATCAAAACCACAACGATAGTTTGTCAAATAGACTCCGTTTTAACCTTCACAAGGACCGGGCGTAGCCACACTCGGTTCAACTAAAGTTGGAGAGACAGTCGCCCGCAAGCCATCTATGTGCAAAGCACGTCGAGGGAACCGGTCTCGCGTAAGCGTACGCGCAAGGTTGGTCCGGGTCGTCTCGTCCAACAATACCGCCGAACCAAAGAATGACATGCTGGTAGGCAGTATGACTTGTATCGTCCACAACTCACTTGTGTTCTACTCGTGCAAATAACATCAAACCATAAAACCTAGGCTCGGATGCCACTGTTGGGGAACGTAGTAATTTCAAAAAATTTCCTACGCACACGCAAGATCATGGTGATGCATAGCAACGAGGGGAGAGTATGATCTACGTACCCTTGTAGATCGCAACGGAAGCGTTGACACAACGTAGAGGAAGTAGTCGTACGTCTTCTTCCCGATCCAACCGATCCAAGCACCGTTACTCCGGCACCTCCGAGTTCTTAGCACACATACAGCTCGATGACGATCCCCGGGCTCCGATCCAGCAAAGGTTCGGGGAGGAGTTCTGTCAGCACGACGGCGTGGTGACGATCTTGATGTATTACCGACGCAGGGCTTCGCCTAAGCACTACGACGATATGATCGAGGTGGAATACGGTGGCAGGGGGCACCGCACACGGCTAAGGAACGGTCTCAATGATCAACTTGTGTGTCTAGAGGTGCCCCCTGCCTCCGTATATAAAGGAGCCAAGGGGGAGAGGTGCGCCGGCCAGGAGGAGGGCGCAGGAGGAGTCCTACTCCTACCGGGAGTAGGACTCCCCCCCCCCCCCCCAATCCTATTCCAACTAGGATTCCCAAGGGGGAACGAGGGAGAGGGGTGGCCGGCCACCTCTCCTAGTCCTAATAGGACTAGGGGAGGGGGGAGGCGCGCAGCCCTTATGGGCAGCCCTTTCACCTTTCCACTAAGGCCCAATAAGGCCCATATGACTCCCGGGGGGTTCCGGTAACCTCCCGGTAATCCGGTAAAATCCTGATTTCACCCGGAACACTTCTGATGTCCAAACATAGGCTTCCAATATATCAATCTTTATGTCTCGACCATTTCGAGACTCCTCGTCATGTCCGTGATCACATCCGGGACTCTGAACAACCTTCGGTACATCAAAATGCATAAACTCATAATAACTGTCATCGTAACGTTAAGCGTGCGGACCCTACGGTTCGAGAACAATGTAGACATGACCGAGACACGTCTCCGGTCAATAACCAATAGCGGGACCTGGATTCCCATATTGGCTCCTACATATTCTACGAAGATCTTTATGGGTCAGACCGCATAACAACATACGTTGTTCCCTTTGTCATTGGTATGTTACTTGCCCGAGATTCGATCGTCGGTATCCAATACCTAGTTCAATCTTGTTACCGGCAAGTCTCTTTACTCGTTCCGTAATACATCATCTCACAACTACCATATTAGTTGTAATGCTTGCAAGGCTTATGTGATGTGCATTACCGAGAGGGCCCAGAGATACCTCTCCGACAATCGGAGTGACAAAACCTAATCTCGAAATACGCCAACCCAACATGTACCATTGGAGACACATGTAGTACTCCTTTATAATCACCCAGTTACGTTGTGACGTTTGGTAGTACCCAAAGTGTTCCTCCGGTAAACGGGAGTTGCATAATCTCATAGTTATAGGAACATGTATAAGGCATGAAGAAAGCAATAGCAACATACTAAACGATCGGGTGCTAAGCTAATGGAATGGGTCATGTCAATCAGATCATTCAACTAATGATGTGACCTCGTTAATCAAATAACAACTCATTGTTCATGGTTAGGAAACATAACCATCTTTGATTAACGAGCTAGTCAAGTAGAGGCATACTAGTGACACTTTGTTTGTCTATTTATTCACACATGTATTATGTTTCCAGTTAATACAATTCTAGCATGAATAATAAACATTTATCATGATTATAAGGAAATAAATAATAACTTTATTATTGCCTCTAGGGCATATTTCCTTCACTTCTCACTAGCGCGGAGCTAAGTGCTGCCACTGGGCATGGGAGGGAGCCCCAGGGCCTGAGGCCGGCGCTCCTGAGACTCCGGGGCGTGTACAGCCCCAACTCATTATTACGTGAGAGTGTCACGGGCGGCGAGCTTCACAGGCGTTGGCCTTCTTCACAGGCTCTGGGCCTTTTCCAAAACGCGACAGCTTCACAGGCATTCGCCTTCTTCACAGGCTCCGGGCCTTCTCCAAAACGCGACGGCTTCACAGGCATTCGCCTTCTTCACAGGCTCCGGGCCTTTTCCCAAATGCGACGGCTTCACAGGCATTCGCCTTCTTCACAGGCTCCACGCCTTTTCCAAAACGCAACGGCTTCACAGGCATTCGCCTTCTTCATAGGCTCTGGGCCTTTTCCAAAACGCGACGGCTTCATAGGCATTCGCCTTCTTCACAGGCTCCGGGCCTTTTCCAAAACGCGACGGCTTCACAGGCATTTGCCTTCTTCACAGGCTCTGGGCCTTTTTAGGGGTAGAACCTCCGGAGGTGCTAGATGTTCCATGCGTTCTGGACCGGCACCCCCTCCTGAGTCTCCAAGTGCGCGGAGTCGGGCCTGGAAACATGAACAACCTTGAACGGGCCCTCCCACATGGGAGAGAGCTTGTGCAGTCCCTCCCTAGAGAGAACCCGCCTGAGCACGAGGTCTCCTACCTCGAGAGTTCTGGGGCGGATGTTGCGGCAGTGGTATCGTCGCAGTGCTTGCTGGTACCTCGCCGTTCGCAGCGCGGCTTCTCGGCGACGTTCCTCCCCTAGCACGAGGTCCATCCCCCGCATGGCGTCCTACCGTGCCTCGTCGAACGCCAGGACCCGTGCGGAGCGATGTATGACCTCGTGAGGGAGGGCCGCTTCGGCTCCGTAGACCAGGAAGAATGTGGTCTCTCCAGTCAGCTTGGTCGCGGTTGTGCGGATGGACCACAGCACGGACTGAAGCTCATCGTACCAACCTGTGCCGCAGGCCTCCAACTTCTTCTTGAACGTCCTGGTCTTAAGGCCCATCAGGACCTCTGCGTTGGCTCGCTCGGCCTGGCCGTTGCTTCGGGGGTGCGCCACCGAAGCGTAGCATATCTGCGTCCCAAGGTTAGCACAGTATGTATTGAAGAGGTTACTGGTGAATTGCGAACCATTGTCTGTGATGATGCGGTTCGGCACCCGAACCGGCTCACGATGCCCCTGATGAACTTGACCGCGGAACCCGCGGGGATGGTACGGACGGCTTCTACTTCAGCCCACTTGGTGAACTTGTCCACAGCGACGTAGAGGTAGCGGTAGCCCCCTGGCGCCCGAGGAAACGGGCCCAGGATGTCCAGCCCCGAAACTGCGAACGACCACGAAAGGGGTATAGTCTGTAGGCCTCCTGCCGGCTGATGAATCTGCTTGGCGTGGAACTGGCAGGCCTCACAAGCCTTCACCAGTTCGACGGCGTCATTGAGTGCGGTAGGCCAATAAAACCCACTGCGAAACGCCTTGCCGACCAGGGTCCGTGATGATGAATGATGTCCACAGTCTCCACCGTGTATGTCCTCCAGCAGCTCCTTTCCTTGCTCCCTAGAGATGCAGCGCAGGGATACATCGTTAGGTCGCTTCCGGTAGAGCTCTCCATCCTTGATGCAGTATGCCGTGGCCAGCCGTGCCACACGCTCCGCCTCCTCCTCCTTCTCTGGCAGGGTCCCTTGTGTTAAGTAACTCCGGAGTTCCGTGATCCAGTCCCCCTCCTGAGGCTCCATCGTCAGGAGCAGGCGTGCTCCTGAGGCCGGGCCACAGACCGGTGCTCCTGAGGCAGGTGGCTGGGGGAGCTCCTCCTGTGGCTGAGCCGTGTTTGACAAGGGCGGCAGGGCTGAGGGCTTGAAGAGCCGCTCCTCGAAAACGCCAGGCTCCTGAGGTAACCGCCTGGACGCTCGTTTTGCGATATCGTCGGCCTCCTGATTGGTGCCACGGGGCACATGCTGCAACTCCAACCCCCAGAACTGCTTCTCCATCCTACGGACCTCCGCAAGGTAGGCTTCCATGTGCTCATCTTTTGGCTCGTACACCTTGTTGGAGAAATTGACCGGGAGCTGCGAATCGCCCTTGATGGTGAGGCGTTTCACCCCCAGGGCAGCTGCGGCCTTCAAGCCTGCTATTAAACCTTCATACTCCGCTATGTTGTTGGAGACCTTTTCACCTCGCTGGAAACAGAGCTGCACGGCGTAGTAGAGCTTGTCCTGAGTGGGCGATATAAGCACCGCCCCAGCCCCTGCGCCATGCCTGGAGAACGCTCCATCGAAATACATGACCCAGCCTTCTGGCGCTTCGCTTCCCGGGGAGAGGGACCGATCCTCACCGGCCTTGAGGCCTGGTGCCTCCATCCATTCTGCCACAAAATCCGCCAACGCTGCTCCCTTGATGACTCTGGTTGTGCTGAATTAGAGCTGAAACGCTTGCAGTTCTATGTTCCACTCAGCGACCCTTCCAACTGAGTTAGGGCTCCTGAGCACTCTCTCCAGGGGGTATTACAAGACGACCTTGATGGGGTGGCCTTGAAAATAGTGCCGCAGCTTGCGCGAGGCCACCAGTAGCGCGAGGAGGCATTTCTGAGGCATGGGGTACCGCGCCCTATCATCCCGCAACACCGTGCTGACGAAGTACACCGGGTGCTCAACGAGGTTGGGTGTGTCAGTGCTGGCGGCTCCCTTTAGAGACCGTGGCGCCTCTTGAGGCGATGAGGCCTCCTGAGGATGGCCATCTGGGAGAGGGGCCTCTTCCGCCCCCGGCGCACTCCTCTGCTGCGGCTGATCCTCCTCAGTCGCGGTGGCGGTTCCTGTGGGCCTTCCTTGTTCCTGTTTTGCCTTGTCCCGGGCCGCTGCTGCGGTTCTTATTCGACGCTCCTCTCTAACCGCCACCAGGGCCGCGCTGGCAGAGTAGGGAGTGGCGGCGAGGTAAAGCACCAGGGGCTCTTGAGGGTGCGGAGCCACCATGACCGGAGGGCTGGTCAGGTATCTCTTGAGATCTTGGAAAGCCTTGTCGGCCTCTTCGGTCCATTCAAAGGGCCCCTTTTTCTTCATTAGCTGGAAGAAAGGCATCGCTTGCTCCCCCAACTTGGAGATGAATCGCCCTAGCGCGGTCACGCGCCAGTGAGCTTCTGCATTTCTCTGAGGGTCTTTGGCGGGCTCATGTCCTCGACCGCCTTGACCTTTTCCGGGTTAGCCTCGATGCCTCGGTGGGACACGAGGAAACCCAAGAGCTTGCCTGAGGGGACTCCGAACACACACTTCTCTGGGTTGAGCCGCAGGTTCACTGCGTTGAGGCTCGCGAAGGTTTCCTCCAGGTCTTGTATCAGGGTCCTGGCCTCCCGAGACTTCACCACAATGTCATCGACGTAAGCCTCAACATTCTTCCTGAGGTGCAGGCCCAAGGTGATGTGCATCAGCCGCTGAAAGGTCGCCCCGGCGTTGCGCAGCCCAAATGGCATGCATGTGTAGCAGTACACCCCACACGGGGTTAGGAAGGTTGTCTTTTCGACGTCTTCTATCGCCATCTTGATCTGGTGATACCCAGAGAAGGCATCCAGGAAGCATAGCAGGTCGCATTCTGCGGTGGAATCGACGATCTGGTCGATGCGGGGGAGCGGGAATGGATCTTGCGGGCATGCCTTGTTGAGGTTGGTGAAGTCGACACACATGCGCTCCTTCCCTCCCTTCTTTGGCACAACGACAGGGTTGGCCAACCAATCCAGGTATCGGACCTCGCGAATGACCCCAGCGGCTTCTAGTTTGCGGGTCTCTCGGACGATGAAGGCCTGCTTTTCTGTGGACTGCCGCCTTGCCTTCTGCTTCACAGGGCGCACGTTGGGGCACACGTTGAAGTGATGCTCGATTACGCTCCTAGGAATCCCCGCCAACTGGTCAGGCTCCCAAGCGAATACCTTCTTGTTCGCGCGCAGGAACTTGACCAGGGTCTCCTCCTGCTCGGGCTCAAGGTTGGCGCCTATGGTGAACGTGGCGTTGGTGGACCCGTCCTCATAGATGGGTATCTACTTGGTTTCTGCCTTGTCTTGGGTGAACAATTGTTTCTTCTTGGTGGGTGCAGCCCCCTTGGGCTCGGGGGTCTCCAAGCCGGCGGGCTGTGCCGACGCCGCCATCTTGAAGGCGAGCTTGAGTACCCGCAGCGCGTCTCCGGTGTCCCCGTGCATGGTGAGGACACCACTGCTCCCGGGCATCTTCATGAGGTTGTACGCCGGGTGCGTCGTGGCCATGAACCGGGCCAGCGCTGGGTAGCCGAGGATGGCGTTGTAGGGGAGGCTGATGGGGGAGATGTCGAAGTCGACCAGCTCCGTGCGGAAGTTGTTGTAGGTGCCGAAGGTTACTGGGAGCCGGATCTGTCCCAAGGAGCTGGATGATCCGCCCCCGACGCCTGAGAAGGGCCGGCTGGGTTGCAGCCGTTCCAGGGGTATGCAGAGGAGGTTGAAGGCCTCGACCGAGAGCACGCTGAGGCCCGCACCGCCATCGATGAGAGTTCTAGTGACGGCCACCTGGCAGATGGTGGGGGTGCACAGCATGGGGAGCACACCCGAGCAGGCCGAGTTGGAGGGGTGGTCCTCCGAGATGAAGGTCAGGCCGGCCTTGGACGCCGCCCGGTCCAAGGGAGCCCCCTGCCGCGTGGAAGCAGCGCTGACCCGGCGGATGAACGGCTTGACATGTTTACTTGTAGGCGGCGCCTGCGAGCCGCCCAGTAGGGCCGCGACGACCGGGGGTGTTGGTGTAGCGCGACAGGCGGGGAAGAGGCTGCGGGGCTCTTCCCAAGAGGCCACGGAGGTTGCTGGCAGGTGGAGCAGCCATGGGCACGGAGCGCCGGTGAGGGCCATGGGGAGCCAGTTGGCCATGACCCTATCGTCACCACCAGCTTCGAGGGGGGCCTCCTCACTCGCCCAAGAAGGCCAGCGGATCTGTCGTGCCGACGCAGCGCGGCGGCGTCGTTGGCCTGAACTTGTCCGGCCACCGTACCCATCGCAGGGCTGGGGCCAGGGCTCGGAGCCCCCTGGCCCCCGTGTTGGTGCCGGCGGCCGGAGCGGGCGACGCGCTACTCATCGCGAGGCAGGTCATGGTGGTGGCGGAAGGGGAAACTCCGGTGCACCCCCTACCTGGCGTGCCAAATGTCAGATTTCGGGTTCCGGCAGACCATTGAGGTTCAAACACTGGGGTGCGCGCGGAGATTTTGCCTCCTACCTACCTGCTCCCCTCCGCCTCGGCAAGATCTAAGCAATGGAAAGAGCAACACGAATGCCACAGGGTTTATACTGGTTCAGGCCACTGTTGTGGTGTAATACCCTACTCCAGTGTGTGGTGTGGTGGATTGCCTCTTGGGCTGATGATGATGAACAATATAAGGAAGAACAGCCTCGCGAGGGTCTGCTCTTGGCTGGGGCAATGAACTGCTGGGAGGAGTTCAGTCACCCCTTTCTCTCTCTCTCCTTTTTTCGTTTTTCCCCCTGTTCTGTGGGTGGCTGGTCCTATTTATAGAGGCCCTGGTCCTCTTCCCAAATATCGAGCGGGAAGGGAGCCAACAATGGCGGGCTAATTTGAAGGGGGACAACTAGTACCAGCTATCCTGACAAAAGTAGTCTTCGCCTGCACAAAGCTCTGGTGGTGACACCGTATTGTGCTCCACAATGACCTCCGTCTTGCAGTCCTCCTAGTCTTGGTCTTGTTGCACCGAAAAGGCAACCTTTGCCTGATGCCTCGGTACTCCGCGGCTGCGGTTGCTCCCTTTGCACCAAAGAGGAAAGGGGGACGCTGCGCGGGCTGGCACCCGCCTGGCGCCCTTGGGTCGTCATGGCTTGCGTCACGGGCACGTCGTGAGGTACCCCACCTTGATCTCTCCGCCTCCTCGCGAGCCTGCCTGATGAGGCCGTGCCTGAGGAAGCTCCGCGTCGTCCGCCCCGCGAGGTTTGGCCCCTCGCGAGGGTCTTGGGCCTGTGTTGGTGAAGATGGGCCATGCTGGGACCCCCTTTGGGCCACGCCGCAGGCTGCAGGCAGGCAAGTCTGGGGACCCCCGTTCCCAGAACGCCGACACCGTGTAACATCAAGGAGTGGGAGGAGTGTCTACCTATCACCGAGTACGCCTACAACCGAGCAAGACACTCGATTACCGGCAAGTCCCCCTTTGAGGTCGTTTACGGTTTCAACCCATTGTCCCCATTGGACATTCTCCCTCTACCACTACAAGAGCGCACAAATATGGACGCGAGTGTCCGAGTCAACTATCTCAAGAAGATGCATGAAGATACAAGGCACACCATTGAGCGCCAAGTACAACGACTTGCGACCAAGCAAAACCTCAACAAGCACCCCATGGTGTTCAACAATGGAGATCTTATGTGGCTACACCTTTGCAAGGACCACTTCCCCCACGAACGCAAGTCCAAACTTCAACCACGAGCGGATGGACCCTTCAAGGTGCTTGAACTCTACAACAACACCTACAAGATCGACATTCCATGCGACAAGTACTTCGTGAGCAACATCTTCAACATCAAAGATCTCTCTCCCTACCATGGTGATGAAGATTTCGATCCGAGGTCGGATCTTTCCCGAGGGAGGGGAGATAATGTGGAGCATCCAACGGTCATCCCCATGGACCTACCATCGTCTCATGATGTGCCAAGAGGACCTACGACACGAGCTAGAGCTAGATCTCTCGAGACCGAGGTGACTTCTTTCCTTAATGATATTACATATGATCCACTCAAGACATGGCTACTAACTAAGTCTGAGATGGTGTGCACGATTAGGTACCAAGAGGACCCTCCTGAAGATGCATGTGAAGATGGACAAGCCGCCAAGTCAATGGATGAAGCGGAATGCTGAAAGGAGAAGAAGACAGCTCAAGGTCCTGGACATCCGGTCGCTGGAGACAACCACTGCAGCAGCAGCAGCCCAGCCGCAAAGTGCTATAGGCCCCGACATCCGGCGCCTCGCCAACAACCGGACATCCGGCCTCACCCCCGGAAATACGGCACCCTCCAACCAGAGAGCGACAAGGCCAGCTCCTCCAGTCCGGACATCCGGCCTGCCATCCTGGACATTTGGCTCCCCGGGAAGCCCCGGACATCCGGCCCTCCCTACCTGCGTGTAGTGCTTCTCGGCCGAGCCCCATGTACCCCTTCACCCCTTAGACTATTTATACTTCCCCTCCACCTACGTTTTAGGGCCAGCAAAGGATTAGCTCATATTTGTGTGAGAGCTTTGCTCATCCACTTGGTTACCTTCTCCTCGGAGATCGCACCTCCTCGGAGAAGATCCCCCAAGCGGATTCAAGACCCTATCACGGGAAGAACCTCAAGACCTCCTCACAGAGAAGATCGTGCTACTTGTATAATCCCTAGTTGACTATGGATCATGTATCTCTTATGTGTTTGAGGATCTAGCATATGTGTGATCATTCTTGTTGGTTTTAGTGTTTCTCTCGTGTTTCCCCTCGTGTTTCCCCTCATGATTCCCCTCGTGTTCTTCGTGTTCCTCGCGGGATCCGCTCCTTTCGTGAAAGATTGGCCACCTAGGGTTGCACCCTACATCAGACATTTAGATCGTCATCCTCCGAAGGTCGCTTCCCTGGTGTGGTGTTGATGAGGATGGCCTCACCGCTCTTAGCCACCTGCCGGAGTATCCAACATGCCCGAAGGCTATGCGTTGGTTCGATACTCGGCGTTGTGTGTATCTGACAGGGTTTGTCGACAAATTCATCGAGGACAATTCTATGTCCCATGAAGGGCTTGGTTTTCTTGTTGATAGGCTGATGATCGGGTGCCCCATAGGGGTGCATCCTTTTTGCCTGTCTAGTGGGCTGCTTAAAGGCAGGAGGTTCCCACTGGGCTGTCTGGGCTTTCCTAGCGCTTTCCATTGTGCAATACTTCTATACTATGTGTGCCAAATCTTCAAAATGCAGTATGCGGCGGCGGTTGAGGGCATTGTGAATTCCCTCGTCTGTACAGTTGCGGCAAAAAACTGAAACCGCATCATCATCACAACAATCTTTAATCTTTTTTTTAACAATGAGGAACCTGGCCCTGAAGTGATGGACCGTTTCCTGAGGTTGCTGTCGTACATACATTTAGTCGCATATGTCAGGAGGTCCTGAATTGCTTGGGGAATATTACTTGTGGTGGATGGGCGGGCTAAAATTCGAACCCTGACCCACTATTGGATCCGGAGTTTCAGGAATCTCCGAGGTCACCAGTTCAGGATCAGTAAGGTCTTGAAGACTTCCGGACTTAATGCATGATCCTATGTTTGGAGGACATGAAGTCTCTTCTCGAGGATGGGTATCTAGCTCTCATAGCTCGGAAATCCGAACATAGCGTGTGTTTAATTTAGGGGGACAGGCGTTCTCAGCTCGTTCCTCAACGACCACTACCAGGTGGTTCACTTGTGGGGACTTGATTTCCCTCTGATCGGGTTTAAGCCCAATCCAATCATAGTCTGTTGCAACCCACAGGGCGGCGATGCGATCTAGCAGCTCATTCAAGGACGAGACATCTGCTGAATCCATCTTTTCGGAGTGTTCGAGGCTAATATGTAGGTGATGTTTGGCGATTGCGGGGGCCGCCGCTGGCTTGACGGCCGAGCGAGCACCTATGGTAAAACCGCCGAGCTGGAGGACATGTCCTGGTGTTAGGGCCCCTCCAGAAGTAATATCATCATTAATGACGAGACGAGCCATCGATCCTTATGTTGACAACTCGAAGGAACTCTTAATGAAAGCACCAATGTCAGTGTCAAAACCGGCCGATCTCGGGTACGGGGTCCCGAACTGTGCGTTTGAGGATCGAAGATAACAAGGGACACAGGGAACACAATGTTTACCCAGGTTCGGGCCCTCTTAATGGAGGTAAAACCCTACATCCTGCTTGATTGTATTTGATTACTGTAGCGGTTACAAGAGTCAATCTACCTCAACATCGTAATGGCTAAACCCTAGATGTCTAGCCTATATGAATTCTGATCCACCCTACGGACTAAACCCTCCAGTTTATATATACACCGGAGGGGCATAGAGTTGGTTTACAAAGGAAGGAAACAACACATATGGACTCCAATCTTGCCACCACACATCCAGGAGTCCTACCCGAGCATGGAGAACGATCTTCCTTCACGGTCCATCAGCACGACCCATGCTTGAATCAGACACCTAAGGACCCCCGAATCCAGGTCCCCTCAGCGATCACTTGTCTTGGAGACATAGGTATTAGCACATACTCCTTTCCTTTCATCATGAAGCTATAGTGATTGGTTCGTCCGTTGTGGATGACGCCTCGGTCAAATTGCCATGGTCGTCCAAGAAGAAGGTGGAAAACGGACATCAGAACAACATCACACTCCAAACTGTCTTCGTAAGCTCCGATCTTGAAGGAAACTTGTACCATATGCTCGACTTGGATAGTGCCGGAGTCGCTTAGCCATTGGAATTTGTAAGGATGCGGGTGCTTCATCTTGACAAATTGGAGCTTGGAGCAAAGTTCTTCACTTGCCAAGTTATGACAACTCCCTCCATCGATGATGACCTTCACGGACCTTCCATTGATCCCCGCCTTTGTGTGGAAGATATGGAATCTTTGGTATTTGTCTTGTTGATGTTGAAGTGTCAAGACCTTGGAGACAACAAGAGCGGGCCTCGAATCTTCGTCAAAATAGACTTGATCATCTTCATCCTTGTTCATGTGCCGGTGCATGGCCACTTGCTCAAGGGCTTCCATTCTCCTTCACTCATGGAGTCGTATGTACCATCGTCATTGAAGATCATGGTGCGTTTGTTGGTACACTCGAAGGACTTGTGGCCTCGGCTGCCGCATGTGAAGCACTTGAATGAAGCTCTCGGCTTGAAGTTTTTTCTAGTAGGAGGACGACTTGAGGTTGTCGAAGTTTTCTTGTAGCTTGACTTGTCGCCGTTGCTTGTAGATGGCTTGGTGGAGGTAGAAGGTGTTGGAGTCGTTGAAGCTTGGTTGTTGGAGAAGCCATAGCTCTTGGAAGAGTACTTGGCATACTTGAAGTCATCATGCACTTGTCGTTCCGTTTTGATATCTTGGTGCACTAGCTCGACGAGGTTGGAGTATGGTTGGAAATCGGTGATCTTCTTGATAGGATGATTGAGTCCATTCAAGAAACGTGCTATAGTTTGCTCATCATCTTCCGTGACATTGGCCCTTATCACGACAATCTCCATTTCCTTGTAGTACTCTTCAACGCTCTTTGTTCCTTGCTTGAGTAATTGGAGTTTCTTGAAGAGGTCGCGGTTGTAGTATGTTGGCATGAAATGTGCTCTCATGACATCCTTCATTTGCGCCCAAGTTGTGATGGGTGGTTCACCTCTTGCCTCTGGGTGCTCAATGACTTGTCCCGACCAAATGAGGACGTAATCTTGGAACTCAAGTGATTCCATCACGATCTTCTTCTCATCCTCAGAGTTATGCAAGCGGAATATTTTGTCAACCTTTAATGCCCCTGAAAGGTGCTCTTCGGGATCATTGTTTCTGAAAAATTTGGGCATGGTGAATTTTAGCTTGCTATAGCATTGCTCTTCATTGTGTTGGGGTCGGGGATGATGACGCCCTTGTCGTGGAGGATTGTCAACCTCATGTTGCTCTTGTCGTGGAGGATTTCCATTTTATTCTTGCTCTTGGTGAAATTGAGGTTCTTTTCGAGCTTGTGGAGGAGCTTGTCGACCTTGTGGAGGAGCTTGAGGAACTTGACGATGCACTCGTGATTTATAAATCCTCTCTTGAACTTCATCATGAAGTGCTTGTTCTTGTTCGTGCCTATGGCGGTTGCGTGCGGCAACGGCGCGACTTGTGTCGTAGAGTGGACATTGCGCCTCAAATGCTTGAGCTTCTCGCCGTTGTTGTTCTTGACGTTGTTCCTCGGCATCTTGTTCGTCTTGGTGTAGGCGCGCTCGCTCTTCCTCTTGTTCTCATAGGTGTTGCCGTTATTGTACTTGCGTGAATGTAGCTTGGTTTTGACAATGTCAATGCTCTTGCGTTCGAAGTTGCTCTTGATGATCGGTGTCGTGTATGGAATTGCGGTTTGCTTGACAATCTTGACGCGCGGCTCGTTGACGAGTGTTCGATGTCGGGGTATTTGAGCCGGAGATGGTGCCATCTGAGTGTCGACTCGAGCGGCTCCGTATTGAGTAGGAAGAAGTGGTAGAAGAGCGGTTGACCAACAAGGCACGAATCTCGTCTATTCTTGCATTCCTCTCTTGCTTTTGTTCGTCGAGCTTGTGATTGAAGTAGTCTCTTGTCCGTTGCTCGGAGAGTCGCAAGTCCATGGCCAGGTTGTCAATGTGGTCGCTCATTGCTTGGTGTTCTTGATGCAAAGCGCGTTGTGTTCCAAATAGGTGGAGCTTGGTGACGTAGTTGTTCGGGTCGTCGTCTTGCTCTAGGAAGAGTGGGTTGGTAGAAGAACTTGGCCTATCCATCATTCCAAGAAAATATGCGTGGGAGAAAGAGAAGAACTTACACCAAATGTACCTTGACCGATGTTGAAGATGGATCAATGGCCACACAAATGTGGAACAAGGATATAGCACAATTGGTACCAATTCTTGTCGGTTTCTCACACCTACGCAAATAAAAGCTTACGGCGGAGCTCAGTTAGGATGGTGGCACAAAATTTGATGCAATTTTTAGCAAGCTTTAATAATGTTGAAAAAGATTCACAAATTTGGAAATGCAACGAGTAGACCAATTGATAGAGGCGGGGGTGTCCCGATCTTTCGATGAGATGATAACTATCGATTTGGTGAAGATGACTTTGACGATCCGACTACAAACGTGCACGACGTTGCGCCTTAGCAATCGCTAAACCAACTCCGAAAGGTTATTGACCACGCTGGAGCACGATCAACCTGACCACGAAGGTCTATTCCTGCAAGTAATCGAAGAACGAGCAAGAATATGATAAAGCAATCTGAATATTGCGAGTATATATGAGGTATTGATAAAGGTGGGGATCCGTAAGCGGTCTTGGTCTGGTCGTTGGACACAAACGAAATACACGAAGTTGCAATGGCTAACTATTAACTAAACAAATCCCAAGGAAAAGCTACTAGATGGATCTACTTATATAGGAGCAAGGGGTGGCGGCCAAGGAGGTGGGAGGACGTCCCAAGGCAGCCTAAAACTAAATCTAGGTCGTACAAGGCCAATGGGCCCAAGTGGAGGTGATGTAACACCTTTGGACTTGTAGTTTGACTCGGATTCTGCTGCAGCATCAGATTGTTTCGTCCACAACTCAACGCTCCGGACGAATTTGAAGGTGATTCCAATTGGGTTGGAAAGTGCACGAAATCTAGTTTCCAACAAAAAAAGAATAACCCAATTCGGAGTCCGTATGAAAAACTTGTGTGCGTTTTGAGTCAGGTGTGTCTGTGCAGTCCGAATCTGAATCCAGAACGTGAGAGACTTGGACTCTATCTTCTCTTGGGCCAAAAGTGACGTGAGAGAACTTTTTGGACAGCAAATAAACATCTCTTTCTTCCTTATCTTCATATGTGGATTGTACAAATGTCCCATACACCTGCAATTAGACAAAACACAAAAGTGTGTGAAGTATTTTTGTTCTGGATAACATAAATAGATTATTGAATAGTTTGCACTAGAAATCACCTGACAAATATGCATATATGCAATATTTTTGGTCATATCCAAGGTAGTCATGTCCTCATCAGATATGGTGCACGGAAACACACACACGGATGGATAAATGGGGTCATGCAACCAAGGAGTGAGCCAAAATGTGGAATCCACGAAAATGCTCTTGTTGCACAACATTAGAGAGACGCTAGCATGATTGCACAATAGGCGGATACGAAACTTGTGCACAACCTACTTAGCAAAAATGCAACAACTTCTTTCCCAAGTATGCTATATGTATGATATTCCGATGATATGATCAAATATAATCGAGTATGAGAATCTTAATGTAGTATGATGCAATGCTTCTTGCTTATAAGCGCTTTGCTTATCTTTCCGTTTTGCTTAAAAGCTTGTTTGGCTCTTTCTCTTTTGAGTTCTTTTCTCATGCAAAACTTCATGAACCAAGATGGCAATTGTGTATGCGATGATAACTTTGTGACAGAAAAGATGATACCAAGATATGTACTAGGATGATATGGTATGTATGCTATGGGAAGTATGACCACTAATGTGCACAAGTGACGTTGCCGGCAATACTCAAAGGCTAGTCTCGATAGGCAAGATACACAAAATTGGGCTATGGTGGTTATCAATGTAATGGCAAGGAGTAGACTAAGATGTCTTCGAGATTACCGTCGAGGACTACTCGTGTGTAAGCAAGGACGGATGACAGTGAAGTGGTCGTTGTCGATGACGAGTTCATGGCGAAGATTAGCGGCGGTGATGTTGATGTCAAACCGTCCCTAAGTAGCCGAAACTTGTTAGGAAACGGCAACCGCAACTAAACTTGTGAGCAAACGTTTCAAAATTATCGGAGTTGATAGCGGGTAAGCGATGGTTGTTGCGGAAAGAGGTGGTGGTATGCGGAAGTGTTCGTGGGCACCTGAACAAAATTTGGCAAAACTTAGGCAGGAAAATGTAGTGGTGGATGGAGATGATGATGTCAGAGGCCGGATGTCCGGGGGTTGGGCTGGATGTCCGAGCTCAGGATCCATGGATGAACTTGATGAACTCATGGGGAATTCGAAATTTCGTGGCAAAATTCAAGAGATTTTGTGGATGGAATTGGGAGAAAAGATGGGGGAAAGCTAGATCTACCTGCTACACACGAAATCCGCGGATCAAATCGAACAAAACTTCATCACAACAATAAATCACAAAAAAATGGGGAGCTATTTTTTGTTGGGAATTCGTGAATTTGGGACAAAATCAACAAAAAAGGCTTGAAAATGAAGAGGGGAGGCTCCAAAATCATGATCAACGTGGCTCATGATACCAAGATGATGTAGGGTAGAACCCTAGATGGCCGATCTTTCACGAAAGGAGCAGATCCCACGACGAACACAAAGAACACGAGGAGAAATCACGAGAGAGAACACCAGAGAATCACTCAAACCAACAAGATTCGGTCACACATATGCCAGATCCTCGAAACACAAAGAGATACATGTTCCGAATCCAACAAAGGATGATACATAGGTAACATGTTCTTCTCCGTGAGGAGGTCTTGAGGTCTTCCCGTTAGGAGTCTTGAATCCACTTGGGGGATCTTCTCCGTAGAGGTCATGAACTCCTAAGGAGAAGGGGATCAAGTGGAGAGCAAAGCTTCTCAATGGGCTACTACTTTGCTAACCCTAGAAAGAGGGTGGAGGAGGAGTATATATAGTCTAGGAGGGTGAAGGGGTACACGGGCCTCGGCCCTTTACTGTGCACAGAGAGATGGGGCCGGACATCCGGGCGTCGGGCCGGAAGTCCGGGCTTCCAGAGGAGCCGGATGTCCGGGCTGGCGGGGTCGGCCTCGGTGCTCTCTGGATAGAGGATGCCGGATTTCCGGGCTTTGGGCTGGATATCCGAGCTATGGCCGGACGTCGGGGCTATGGGAGATGAATGGAAAACAGCATTTAAAACAAAGTTTGGATTATATGAGTGGTTAGTCATGCCTTTTGGGTTAACTAATGCGCCTAGTACTTTCATCACATTAATGAACAAAGTTTTACGTGCTTTCATTAGACGATTTGTGGTAGTCGATTTTGATGATATACTGATCTATAGCAAATCTTTGGGGGAACATTTGGAACATTTACGTGCTATTTTTATTGCTCTACGTGATGCATATTAGTTTGGTAACCTTGGGAAGCGCACCTTTTTCACCGACCGAGTATCTTTTCTTGGCTACGTTGTTACTCCACAGGGAATTGAAGTTGGTAAAGCCAAGATTGAAGCTATTCAGATTTGGCCGCAGCCCAAAATAGTCACACAAGTGAGGAGTTTTCTTGGCCTCGCTAGATTCTATAGGCATTTTGTGAGAGATTTCAGCACCATTCCTGCACCTCTCAATGAGCTTACAAAGAAGGATGTGCCTTTTGTATGGGGTACTCATGGTATTGAAAGATAAGTTAACACATGCCCCTTTACTCCAACTTCCTGATTTTAATAAGACTTTTGAGCTTGAATGTGATGCTAGTGGAATTGGATTAGGATGTGTGTTATTACAAGATGGCAAACCTTTTGCATACTTATTTGAAAAGTTGAGTGGGCCTAGTCTTAACTATTCTACTTATGATAAATAATTATATGCTCTTGTTCGGACCTTAGAAACATGGCAACATTATTTATGGCCCAAAGAATTTGTTATACATTCTGATCGTGAATCTTTGAAACATATTAAAAGTCAAGCTAAACTGAATCGTAGACATGCTAAATAGGTTGAATTCATTGAGACTTTCCCTTATGTCATTAAACACAAGAAGGGTAAAGAAAATGTTCTTGCCGATGCATTGTCTCATCGCTATACTATGCTTTCACAACTTGACTTTAAAATTTTTGGTTTCGAGACCATCAAAGATCAATATGTGCATGATGCTAATTTTAAATATGTAATGCAGAATTGTAAAGAAGGAAGAACATGGAACAAGTTTGTTGTTAATGATGGATTTGTGTTCCGTGTTAACAAGCTATGCATTCCAGCTAGCTCCGTTTGTCTTCTATTGTTGCGGGAGGCGCATGGAGGAGGATTAATGGGACACTTTGGCGTGAAGAAGATGGAGGACGTACTTGCTACACATTTCTTTTGGCCAAAGATGAGATGGGACGTTGAGCCTTTTTTTGATCACTGCACTACATGTCAAAAAGCTAAGTCATGACTCAATCCTCATGGTTTACATATGCCTTTGCCTATACCTAGTGTTCCTTGGGAGGATATATCTATGGATTTTGTTTTAGGATTACCTCGAACAAAGAAGGGGAGGGATAGCAAATTTGTTGGCATTGATAGATTTTTGAAAATGGTACACTTCATACCATGTCATAAAAGCGATGATGCTGCTAATGTTGCTGATTTATTCTTTCGTGAAATTATTCACTTGCATGGTGTGCCAAATACTATTTGTTTCAGATCGTGATACTAAATTTCTTGGCTACTTCTGGAGATTTTTTTGGGCTAATTAGGGACTAAACTGCTTTTTAGTACTACATGTCACCCCCAAACTGATGGACAAACTGAAGTAGTCAATAGGTCATTGTCTACTATGCTTAGGGCTATTTTGAAGAATAGTAAGAAAATGTGGGCAGAATGCTTGCCTCATATTGAATTTGCTTATAATCGTTCATTGCATTCTACTACTAAGATGTGCCCTTTTGAAATTGTGTATGGTTTCCTACCTCATGCTCCTATTGATTTGTTGCCTCTTCAATCTTCGGAGAAGGTTAATTTTGATGCTAGACAACGTACAAAATTGATTTTGAAAATGCATGAGTTAACTAAGGAAAACATTGAGCGTATACAAGCTAAATATAAACTTCCTGGAGATAAGGGTAGAAAACATGTTGTGTTTGCACCTGGAGATCTTATGTTGTAGGGTGGAACCCTAAGTGGAGATCTTTCACAAATTGGAGGGGGGAATCCCCAAGAACAAGAAGAACACAAGTGGGAAAACAAGAGGAACACTCAAGAACAAGTCCAATCACACATCCACTAGACCAACAAACACACAAGATCCACAAGGTACATGAACAATCAAAGGGAAACAAGATACATGGTAGAGTTCATCCCAAATCCCATGAAGAAGATGAGGGCTTGATGATCTAGATAGATCCTTCCGACATGGGGGTCTTGAATCCCTAGGGATCTTCTCCAATGGAGGTCTTGTATTCCAATGGAGTCTTCTCTCTCAAGAGAAATCCCACAAGGGAAGATACAGAAGCTAAGCTCTAATATTTAGATCTATTCTTAGCTAAGTCTAAATGGAGGAGGAAGGGGAGTATATATAGGTCCAAGGGATGAAGGGGTAAGTAGGGACGAGATGGGGATACAAGGGCCAAGCCCAACAGCCACGCACAGGGGGGCCCGTGTGCACGGGGTAAGTGGAGCCCGTGCGCACGGGGTATCCAGAGACCTAACGCATGAGCCTGTGCACATGGGGTCCATGGGGCCCGTGGACACGGGGTCCCGTGGGCACGGTACACGCCCGTGTGCACGGGGTCTTTAGGACCACCTGCCTTGGAGGCCCGTGGGCATGGGGTCGGAGGGGCCCGTGCGCACGGGGTCACCTGGGAGCTGCTGCCTTCTTCTTGGCACTTCCTTCTCCTCTTCGAGGCTTCCCTCTTGGATGGTGTAGATGTTCTCTTCTTCTTGGACTCCTCCTCAATGAATGTGTAGCTCCGCTCACACTATGTATGCACACGAGAGAGGGGTCAAGTAGTATACCATCCTCGAAAGGTACAAGTGGATAGTGTAAAGGAGATGATTCACCTTTTTATGTATGAAGTAGATGTGGCACGTGTCACTTGCCAAATGGACTCTTGACATGGTGATGTCCATAGGATGCTCCGCATCATCCCCTCCCCCTTGGGAAAGATCCGACCTCGGATCGAAATCCAAATCACCATGGGAAAGAGATGATGTTGCCGTGTAGAAGTTGATGATCACCAAGCATTCATCATCTTGTAGTTTCAAATGGGCACTCTCCAATGTCGCATCGTCTTGTAATTCTTTCAGAAGGAGAAAATATAACAAGCACTTAGAAAACAAATGTGGTTGGCGTAAGAGCAAAACCAAGCATTCAAGAGGTGATTCACCCAACAAGTGTTGTCATCAAGCATAGCATGTGGTTTGACAAAGAAGTGTGGCATGGCATTTAATTATATAAATTGATCACAATCAACGACATCATGGAAACAAGAATGCAAATGGGAGGTGAAGATGCTAATATGTGTGACAAGTGAAGAAGCATCTACCTCACATTCATAGCAAGCATGCATAAAACACTCAACAAACGGTCTATGGTATGCATAGGAATCATTCCCAACACCAAATATAATGAGATTTCTAAACACATGGGGCAAGTGCAAGACAATCCAAGCATAATGTGCATATGGTGTAGTGAAGATATCATGGCACTCAACACGAAGGAAGGACCAATTGTTCAATATGTATGAGGCAATCAAGTCAATCATGTGCAAAGCATGGAAATGGATGCCATCACCCGCAAGAAACGAGCAAGTATGAGTCATCGGTGATGCAACATAAGCAAGCATATCAATCATGTCGTGCAAGCTAGTGGAGCGAAGATGAAACACACTAGAGGATATCATGGCAATCATGTCACGTGAGCAAATAATAGGCATAGGCAATGCACATGACATATCGCAAGCACGAACACAAAGCAAGATCATAGTATCATCATAGGCATGGGGCACAAAGCAAACATGGTAATAACAAGTGACATCTCCACCCACCTTGCAAATACACATACAAGTACTAGAATCAATCATCATGTGTAATGCAAAGCATGGGTCACAAATGCATGGCAAAGACATAGGAATGAGCATATCATGCAAAGTGAACATGGCAATATGGGCATAAAGTGAGAAGTGGTAAATAACCCATAACCATGTGAGGGCCGTGTAGAAGAGATGCGCGAAGTCTTTACGTGAAGGGAGTGGTGGTAAGGACAATCCACGAGATCCCAAGTCATCATTGCGCTCTAGAGCTCGTTTCATCAACTCATGGGATTGTGAGATTAACGAGTGTTATTGGGTACCTACACAAAAGAGACACAGACGAAAGAACGTGTGTGCGTGGTAAATGTACACATCACCCATCATGATGTGTATGTGCATGTGTGAGTTAGCACAAGATAAGCATCGCTTAAAGAAATTTGATGCATGGTATAAGAACATGTCATCCATCACGAAAGAATAGTTGTTATGTATGACATGATGAGGACACAAATCAAGTATGCAATTATATGGCACATCATTCATGGAAAGCATATTGTGCACACAAGTATGAGGATCATGCAATGGATGGGATGGATCAAAATCTCCTAAAATGTATGACGAAACTATGGGGGTCTCCTCATGAGCAATATCAGGATCATCATATTGAGAACATTGGAAACATGGCAAATAATTCATGTATGAAGCTAGGTGGTCATGGCATGGCATATGAGATAAATGATGCAAAGGAAGCATATCAATATCATCACAAGAAAAACAAATGCCAATCACCATGGGCTTGTCATCTATGCCATAGGTGCAAACTGGGTTTATTTTAATGGCATATGCATACTCACTACGATGAGATTGCAAATAAGACATATGATTGACCTCATGCATAGCATATGAAAAGTCAAGCGGATCATCAAACATGATGTGACCTAAAGAATTGTCACAAGAAATACTATGTAACATGGCATCACAACTAATAGACTCCTCATGTCAATCATCAAACTCATCATAAATGGGTAAATCATGGCATGGAGAAATCATACTAGCAAGAAGCATGGTAATAGGTGGATCAACATCATGCAAGCAATCAATGTCAAGAATGTACACTAGTGGGACAAGAGCATCACCTTCACCTATGTTACCTTTCTCATTCCACTCATGTGGTGTAGGTGAGGTGGGAAATACCAAATGTTGGTCATCGTCGTCATCAGGATGGAACCATGTGGGGGGTGCATCATAGTCCACCATGGCCGTCGTCATGTCCAAAAGAAGGACGAAGTCGTTGAGGATCGGCGCATCATCATATATGGGACCTAGCACCAAAGGAGAAGACACAATAGAGGTAGAGGTTAAGTTGTTAGAAAGCAAAATGGCCGCATATGCCTCATCAACTACCTCACTCTCTCTATGTGGCGGTGGCTCACTCACTCCCTCAAGGTAGGTGCACTCAATGTCGCATATGGTGGAGTCACTCAAATCACTCAAGTGGTGATGGCTGTCCTCACATGGGAATTGGGGCAGCTCATCATATATGGGGCTAGTGGTGAAGTCACTCTCACTCTCAATATGGTGGCAAAAGTCACTCAAGTCATCATACGTCGCCGTTGTCGAAGGGAAAATCTGATGCTCAATGGTCTCATAGTCGTCGCCATGGATGAAGGCCGAAGATGGCACATCATCACTCTCGTCGTGGATGAAGGCCGAAGATGGCACATCATCACTCTCACCGTCTTGTAGTGTGGTCGGTGAGAAGTGAGCTCGGTGTCGAGTATACTTGGCCTTCATGAGTTCTTTCTCCGCCTTGAGAGCACCAATGTAGTTGTCGTCGAGGGAGTTGTAGTTCTGGAGGAAGATAGTCTTGGAGATGTTGTTGTTCAATCCCATCATGAAGTAGGACTTCATCCAAATGGGGTTGTCCATGCTAGCACGTCGCAATGCTTCCTTCATGTTCTTGAAGTACTCGTCGAGGGACTTGGATCCTTGTATGGTGTTCTCCAATTGGAGTTGAAGATGTTCCGTGTAGGTGGAAGGCACAAATTCTCGCCGCATCGTTTTCTTCATCGTGGGCCATGTCATGGTGAAGCTTGTTGAAGGTCTATGAAGCCACCATATTGATGCATAGTCATGGAAGGTATTTGTGGCACACTTCACTTGATCGTCGAGGGGTACTTGGTGCAGCTTGAGGTAGTCGTCCATCTTGCACTCCCACTCGAGGTACTCTTTGGGGGTAATGAGTCCCAAACAATGGAAACTCATCGTCGTCGGTGAAGTCGAAGTATCTCGTGGAGGTAGTGGACTTGAGCTCGTGGAGTAGGCGAAGATGCCATACATCCGAAGGCGGAGATACCTTGAAGTCACTTGGCGGAGATGCCAAAGGTGTTGAAGAAGCCGTAGCCTTGTAGTTGATGTCGCGGTTCTGTAGAGCCCGTGTGCACGGGGGTGCAGGAGGCCATGTGCACGGGGTCCCATGTGCATGGGGGTCGAGGGCCCGTGCACACGGGGTTGGCAGAGCAGCCAACGCGTGTCCTGAAGCTCACTCTTCATGGTCATGTCGATGACGATGCTTGTGTGTACTTGCCGGAGATGGTAGCTCGGGAGTCTTTGCACTTGAGAGTCTTCTCGAAGATGAGGAAGACCGCTTGCGGTTCTTGATGAGGGCCTAGAGCTCCTCCATTTGCTTGTCCATCTTGGCGTCGATGAAGTTCTTCATAGCATCGAACTCATCGTCATGGTTGTAGACTGGAGATGATGTGCTTTGCCTATCCATCACAAGACGCGAGCAAAGGTGAGTAGGAAATGAGATAAACAATACCAAGCTACCTTTTCCGAAAGTGGAGGATGTATCTCGTATCACTCAATGTGAGATGAAAGAATAGTGGAATTGGTACCGGACTTGTTCACTCAGACCTACAAGTAAAACCTTATGGTGGAGCTCGGTAGGATAGTGGCTGCAAATTGTTAGCAAGAGTCGATAATGTTGGAAAAGATTCACAAATTCGCTAGTGAAACAAGTAGACCAATAGCAATATGTGGCACACAGAAACACACACACGGATTGATAAATGGGGTTGTGCAACCAAGGAATGAGCACAAAATGTGGAATCCACGGAAGACGCTCGTGTTGCACAACTCAAGAGAGACACTAGCACAATTTGTCAATAGGCAGATACGACACTTGTGCACAACCTATAAGATGCAAAATGTATGAGCCTTCTATGCTAAGTATGCTATGTGTATGATGTTCCGGTGTTTTGCATACGATGATCCAAGATGATCAATATGGTAGTATGGTATGCAATGTGGCGATGCTATAGCTCTTGCTTACAAGCTTCTTTGCTCTCTTTTTGCTTAAAAGCTTATTCTCCTTTTTTTTATATGGCCACTATGCGAAATGCATAAACCAAGATAGCGATTTTGTATATGCGGGAACAATCTTATGACACAAGAGATGATATGATGCCAAGATGATACCAATATGATATGGTATGTATGCAATGGAAGGTATGGATCACTAATGTGCACAAGTAATGTTGCCAGCAATACTCAATGGCTAGTCTCGATAGGCAAGTGACGCAAAATGGGCTAAGGGATTAACAATGTAATGGCAAGAATTTATAATGATGTGATACCATGATACCAAGATGATATAGAGGTTACTGTTCTTGCTTACAGTTAGGGTGTCAAAATGGTGAATTTGTCGATGTCGATGATGACCTCGTGGCGATGATGAGTGGCGGTGGTCTTGATGTAGACCTGTCCCTAAGTAGCCGAAACACCTTAGGAAACGGTAAAAACCGCAAACTCAAAATCTCAAAGGAAAATGTCAAATGGTGGAAGCGGGATGGCAATGCGGAAATGGTGGTGGTGGTTGATGAAGAAGCAACCGTCCCTAAGTAGCCGAAACACCTTAGGAGACTCAAGTCACCACTCAAACAACCACAAATGCTATATGGAGCAAAAAGGGTTAGGTTGCAGAAGGCTATGGTTGTTTTGATGGAGTCAAATGCTATATGGAGCAAAAATTTGATGGAGTCAAATGGTGATGGAACCTATCTAGGTGGACGGGGGATGTCAATAGCTACTCAACGAGCTGAAGAACACGAAAATCGGACTCCAGATGTGGAAGTTATGGCCGAAACGGTGTAGTGCACGCGGCTGCTGTAGGGGGGCCGTGCACACGGTGTCCAAGGCCCGTGGACACAGGGTCCCGTGCGCACGGTACACACACCGAGAGCACGGGGTCACCTAGGAAACGTGTGTTTGGCGGAGTTCTTCGCGATCCGGGCTCCAAATGGATGGATTTCGTTGCTGGGGTTTAGCTGGGGGTATGGGGGTGGTATGGGAGGGTGGGGGACGAAGGGGCAGCGGCGGAAACACACTGGAGGGGTCGTGCGCATGGGGTCTACAAAGCCTGTGTGCACGGGGTGCTCTGCGTGCGGACGAACTCCTCCGGATCCGTGGGTAATCTCGAAATTGAGGTCAAAATCGAAGGATGGAAGGTAGGGGAAGGTGGAGGAAAGCTAGATCCACTTGAAACCAAGCAAATCCATGGATCAAATCCAACAAAACCTCATCAAACCAACAAATCACAAAAAAAATTGGGGCTATTTTTTGTGGGGAATTTTCGAAATTGGGACAAAAACAAGAAAACTAGGCTAGAAAACAAAGAGGGGGGCTCCAATTTCGTGACCAACCTGGCTCTAGATACCAAGATGTTGTAGGGTGGAACCCTAAGTGCAGATCTTTCATGAATTGGAGGGGGAATCCCCAAAAACAAAAAGAACACAAGGGGGAAAACAAGAGGAACACTCAAGAACAAGTCCAATCACACATCCACTAGACCAACAAACACACAAGATCCACAAGGTACATGAACAATCAAAGGGAAACAAGATACATGGTAGAGTTCATCCCAAATCCTGTGAAGGAGATGAGAGCTTGATGATCTATATAGATCCTTCCCACATGGGGGTCTTGAATCCCTAGGGATCTTCTCCAATCGAGGTGTTTTACTCCAATGGAGTCTTCTCTCTCAAGAGGAATCCCACAAGGGAGGATACATGAGCTAAGCTCTAATATTTAGATCTATTCTTAGCTAAGTCTAAATGGAGGAGGAAGGGGAGTATATATAGGTCCAAGGGATGAAGGACGTAGGGACGAGATGGGGATACAAGGGCCAAGCCCAACAGCCACACACAGGGGGGCCCGTGTGCACGGGGTAAGTGGAGCCCGTGCGCACGGGGTATCCAGAGACATGACGCATGAGCCCGTGCCCACGGGGTCCGTGGGGCCCGTGGACATGGGGGTCCCGTGGGCACGATACACGCTCGTGCGCACGGGGTCTTCAGGACCGCCAGCCTGGGAGGCCCATGGGCACAGGGTCGGAGGGGCCCGTGCGCACGAGGTCGCCTGGGAGCTGTTGCCTTCTTCTTTGCGCTTCCTTATCCTCTTCCAGGCTTCCCTCTTGGATGGTGTAGATTTTCTCTTCTTCTTGGACTCCTCCTCGATGAATGTGTAGCTCTTCTCACACCTATGTATGCACACAAGAGAGGGGTCAAGTAGTATACCATCTTCGAAAGGTACAAGTGGACACGTGTAAAGGAGATGATTCACCTTTGTATGTATGAAGTAGATGTGGCACGTG
Organism: Triticum dicoccoides; assembly: GCF_002162155.2. Lineage (NCBI taxonomy): Eukaryota > Viridiplantae > Streptophyta > Magnoliopsida > Poales > Poaceae > Triticum > Triticum dicoccoides. The sequence goes on along the minus strand of NC_041382.1, from coordinate 365,343,604 downwards.
TCACTTGCCAAACGGACTCCTGACATGGTGATGTCCATAGGATGCTCCGCATCATCTTGTTTGGTTACAATTGCGTAAGGATAGATTTCCTGATTTGCGCAAATAAAAGTTAAAACCATGTGCCAATGGTCCTTTTAAGATGTTAGAGAAAATAAATGATAATGCATATAAAATTGAGCTTCCTGTAGATTTTGGGGTTAGTCCAACTTTTAACATTGCAGATTTGAAGCCTTATTTGGGTGAGGAAGACGAGCTTCCGTCGAGGACGACTTCATTTCAAGAAGGGGAGTGATGAGGACATCAATACCATTGTTACACCCACAGCCCCTACTGCTACATATACGGGACCAATTACTAGAGCTCGCGCACGCCAATTAAATTATCAGGTACTTTCGTTTCTTGGTGATGATTCTAATGTTCATGAGAATATGATGCTGCCTAAATTGGATACATTTGTTTTGCTTACAAATGAAGGGCCTAGCTTGGAGAAGGATGAACATTGGAGCAAGAACAAGCATGGAGATGATGCCATGCGCAAGGGGAACAAGAACGGAGTTACAAGTGATGATTTCAGGACTTTGAAGCCACCATAATGGGTGCATGAAGCCTTGGACGAAATATACAAGATGCCACTTCATAAATTTCGTCCTGAGGCTATTATAGGTGTTGCGTCACCTTTTTATTGGGCCAGGCCCATGTAATTTCGAAATACATAAGTATAGGCTATTTTTCGAGTCCGTATGTGTCGGGAAACAAGAGATAGGGTTGATTTCGGACCCCTCCACCAAGGACCACGAAATTCCCCCTCTCTTCCTCCATATATACAGCCCTTAGGGCACCGTTTAGACTTTGGGTTTTGTTTAGATTAAAAGTTCGCCATAGCTGCAACTTCGCGTACTTCGTTTGTGTTCAACGACCAGACAAAGGCGTCACAGAACCCCACCTTGATCAATAAAGCTTTCATCTTATATTCGCAATATCCAGATTGCAATCTCAGTTTCTTGCTTGTTCTTCGTTTGCTTGCAGGAAACAGACCCTCGTGGTCAGGTTGATCGTGCTCCGGCGTGGTCAATAACCTCTCGGAGTTGGTTTAGCGATTGCTAAGGCGCGACGTCCTCGCACGTTCGTAGTCGGATCGTCAAAGTTGACTGCCACCAAAGCGATATCCATCATCTCATCGAAAGACGGGACACCTTTGCCTCTATCAAGTGGTATCAGATTTCCAGGTTGGTCGGTGAGATTTTACAGTTTTTCGTAGTTTAGATCGAGTCTGTTCTTCATACCTATAGTCCACGAAAAAGCCAAAAAAAATTAGGGTTAGTTCATCCCATCCGAACCAATCTGAGCCTTGCATAATCTTTTCTGTATTTGCTTTGTTGAATTTGCGGTTGCATCGTCGTGTCCAGTTGCTGGTCTTAGCGTCTAGTCTTTTAGAGTTTCGAGTTCTGTTCACAGGTTGTCACGTCGCCGCTGCCATATATCACCACCGCATCATCATCGTCGCTGTTGCCATATACCACCACCACATATTCACCGCCAATCCGAATCCATATACGCCACCACATATCCGCCGCCATCACGCTAATCCGAGTTCACCTGCAACATATATCCGCCACCAGTCCGTGTTCCACCAGATTCATCTCCGCCACCAGTCCGTGTTCCACCAGATTCATCTCCGCCACCAGTCCTAGTCCGAGTCCAGTAATTGTTGCATTGTTCTCGATTTCCAGATCACGCGATACTCTGAGTCGTGACAGAGAAGGACTCCCCAACTTCCGAGCCATCCACAGTAGAAAAATAATTCCAATTTCAAAAAAAAAACTAAGTCTGGAAAATTCTGGGTAGGCAGTTTTTAGACCATTTGTAGACTTTGTCGAAAAAAATTTGTTGCGGAGCAAAAAAAAAAAGAGGAAAAAAAGTGCAAAAAAAAAGAGAAAAAAAATTCAGAGTGTGCTCCTCCCTTGTTTACGTGCCGCGCCGTGATTTTGTTGGTGTTCTAGGCTCGCGTCTCTAGCACAGTCTAGCCTAGGACTAGCACAGTACCGTCGTTGAGCGTTTATTCAACTTTGCATCTCTGAATTGATTATTGCTGACCCTTTTTGCTACCATATTATAAGCCTTCCCAGCTCCACATACATCTACGTCGTGCGTTTGACTCTCCCTGGTAATCGCTCTATCCAAGCTTTGAGAGTTTTGACTACAACGGTTGCCGATCACTGCCTGTTGCTGGGTAAGAACTGGTAAGAATTTGAGTTTTGCTTGACGGATTTGTGACACCCACCACCACCACTTGTTCGTAGTCTGTAGGATCATATTCTTGTGTGTTTGTATTGCTGCTAACCATGCCAGGATCACAAGCCGACGAGATTGACTGGGAGAATTTATCGAACAAGGAGCTTCATGATAAGTTTCAGCAAATGATGACTGAACAGGTGCAAGATGTGCTGAACAATTTTAAAGAGGCCATGGAGAAGATCACTGGCCTTGAGAAGACGTTCGAAACAAAGCTCGATAACAAGTTTAATGAATTGCTCGCGCATCTTCCACCACCACCACCCGCTGCACCTAACGCACCTCTCCAACAACAACAACAACGACTACCTCCACGTCGCGAAACAGACCTCCGCCGAGCAAGCCGTGTTCCTCTTGCGTTTGGCCAAACTATTGGTGCTGCTGTTGATACTTCTGTGGCTCCTGATGCTGATGCGGAGGAGGATGATTATGTGGGAGATTATGAGGATGAGGTTGATCAAAATCAGCACTACGTGCAGCCACCTGTACCACCACCAGCAGGTCGACCTCAGGTATATATTCGTAATGGTAGGCCTGCACCACCACCTCAGGTACGAGATGATGTCCATATTCCTAAACTGAAATTGAATATTCCACCATTTGAGGGTAGATATGTTCCTGATATATATCTTACTTGGGAGTTAGAAACTGAACAACGATTTACATGTTTACAATATCCTGAGGAGAGACGAGTTGCTGCTGCTGTTTGTGCTTTCACTAGTTTTGCATGTGTATGGTGGTCTGAACATTGTAGATTATATCCTATTCCAACTACTTGGGCTGCTTTGAAAACTGCTATGCGTACGCGTTGGGTTCCACCATATTATCAACGCGAATTGCTTCAAAAATTGCAGCGTTTAAGACAAGGGAAAAATTCTGTAGAAGAATATTATCAGGAATTACAAACTGGCATGATTAGATGTGGTATTGTTGAGGAGAATGAAGCTATGCTTGCACGTTTTCTGGGTGGATTAAATAGAGAGATTCAGACCATTCTAGACTATAAGGAGTATACTAATATCACTCGTTTATTCCATCTTGCTTGTAAAGCTGAACGTGAAGTGCAGGATCGACAAGCATTGGGGCGAACTAACTTTTCTGCAGGCCGACCTTCATCATGGACACCACGTGCATCTTCTCCTTCAACTGCACCAGCACCTCCATCCGGTGCCACCTCCAGCCGTGATACAAGAAAACAGGCACAACCACCATTATCTTCCAAGAGCGCACCTGCGGGTCCTGCACAACGTTCTTCTTCTTCCATGGCATCAACAGGGCACACAAGTGATATTATTTGTCGTCGTTGTAAGGGAGGAGGATTAATGGGACACTTTGGCGTGAAGAAGACGGAGGACGTACTTGCTACACATTTCTTTTGGCCAAAGATGAGACGGGATGTTGAGCGTTTTATTGCTCGCTGCACTACATGTCAAAAAGCTAAGTCACGACTCAATCCTCATGCTTTATATATGCCTTTGCCTGTACCTAGTGTTCCTTGGGAGGATATATCTATGGACTTTGTTTTAGGTTTACCTCGAACAAAGAAGGGGAGGGATAGCATATTTGTTGTCGTGGATAGATTCTCGAAAATGGCACACTTTATACCATGTCATAAAAGCGATGATGCTGTTAATGTTGCTGATTTGTTCTTTCGTGAAATTATTCGCTTGCATGGTGTGCCAAATACTATTGTTTCAGATCGTGATACTAAATTTCTTAGCCACTTTTGGAGATGTTTATGGGCTAAGTTGGGGACTAAACTGCTTTTTAGTACTACTTGTCACCCCCAAACTGATGGACAAACTGAAGTAGTCAATAGAACATTGTCTACTATGCTTAGGGCTGTTTTGAAGAATAATAAGAAAATGTGGGAGGAATGCTTGCCTCATATTGAATTTTCTTATAATCGTTCATTGCATTCTACTACTAAGATGTGCCCTTTTGAAGTTGTGTATGGTTTCCTACCTCGTGCACCTATTGATTTGTTGCCTCTTTGATAGAGGCGAGGGTCCCGATCTTTCGATGAGATGATAACTATCGATTTGGTGGAGACGACTTTGACAATCCGACTACAAACGTGCACAACGTTGCGCCTTAGCAATCGCTAAACCAATCTCCTGAGGTTACTGACGATGCTGGAAGCACGGTCAGCCTGACCACGAAGGTCTATTCCTGCAAGCAATCGAAGAACGAGCAAGAATGTGATAAAGCAATCTGAATATTGCAAATATATATGAAGTATTGATAATGGTGGGGATCCGGAAGCGGTCTTGGTCTGGTCGTTGGACACAAACGAAGTACACGAAGTTGCAATGGCTAACTTTTAACTAAACAAATCCCAAGGAAAAGCTACTAGATGGATCTACTTATATAGGAGCAAGGGGTGGCGGCCAAGGAGGTGGGAGGACGTCCCAAGGCAGCCTAAAACTAAATCTAGGTCGTACAAGGCCAATGGGCCCAAGTGGAGGTGATGTAACACCTTTGGACTTGTAGTTTGACTCGGATTCTGCTGCAGCATCAGATTGTTTCGTCCACAACTCAACGCTCCGGACGAATTTGAAGGTGATTCCAATTGGGTTGGAAAGTGCACGAAATCTAGTTTCCAACAAAAAAAGAATCACCCAATTCGGAGTCCGTATGAAAAACTTGTGTGCGTTTTGAGTCAGGTATGTCTGTGCAGTCCGAAACTGAATCCAGAACGTGAGAGACTTGGACTCTATCTTCTCTTGGGCCAAAAGTGACGTGAGAGAACTTTTTGGACAGCAAATAAACATCTCTTTCTTCCTTATCTTCATATGTGGATTGTACAAATGTCCCATACACCTGCAATTAGACAAAACACAAAAGTGTGTGAAGTATTTTTGTTCTGGATAACATAAATAGATTATTGAATAGTTTGCACTAGAAATCACCTGACAAATATGCATATATGCAATATTTTTGGTCATATCCAAGGTAGTCATGTCCTCATCACGTTCGAAACAGAGCTCGATAACAAGTTTAATGAATTGCTCGCGCATCTTCCACCACCACCACCCGCTGCACCTAACGCACCTCTCCAACAACAACAACAACAACAACAACGACTACCTCCACGTCGCGAAACAGACCTCCGCCGAGCGAGCCGTGTCCCTCTTGCGTTTGGCCAAACTGTTGGTGCTGCTGTTGATACTTCTGTGGCTCCTGCTGTTGATGCGGAGGATGATGAGTATGCAGGCGATTAGGAGGATGAGGTTGATCAAAATCCGAACTACGTGCAGCCACCAGCACCACCACCAGCAGGTCGACCTCAGGTATATATTCGTAATGGTAGGCCTGCACCACCACCTCAGGTACGAGATGATGTCCATATTCCTAAACTGAAATTGAATATTCCACCATTTGAGGGTAGATATGTTCCTGATATATATCTTACTTGGGAGTTAGAAACTGAACAACGATTTACATGTTTACAATATCCTGAGGAGAGACGGGTTGCTGCTGCTGTTTGTGCTTTCACTAGTTTTGCATGTGTATGGTGGTCTGAACATTGTAGATTATATCCTATTCCAACTACTTGGGCTGCTTTGAAAACTGCTATGCGTACGCGTTGGGTTCCACCATATTATCAACGTGAGTTGCTTCAAAAATTGCAGCGTTTAAGACAAGGGAAAAATTCTGTAGAAGAATATTATCAGGAATTACAAACTGGCATGATTAGATGTGGTATTGTTGAGGAGAATGAAGCTATGCTTGCACGTTTTTTGGGTGGATTAAATAGAGAGATTCAGACCATTCTAGACTATAAGGAGTATACTAATATCACTCGTTTATTCCATCTTGCTTGTAAAGCTGAACGTGAAGTGCAGGATCGACAAGCATTGGGGCGAACTAACTTTTCTGCAGGCCGACCTTCATCATGGACACCACGTGCATCTTCTACTTCAACTGCACCAGCACCTCCATCCGGTGCCACCTCCAGCCGTGATACAAGAAAACAGGCGCAACCACCATTATCTGCCAAGAGCGCACCTGCGGGGCCTGCACAGCGTTCTTCTTCTTCCATGGCATCAACAGGGCACACAAGTGATATTATTTGTCGTCATTGTAAGGGAGGAGGTCATTATGCGAGAGAATGCAAATCTCCGCGTGTGATGATTGCTACCGCGGATGGTGGATATGAGTCTGCTAGTGACTATGATGAGGAGACTTTGGCTCTTATTACACGTGAAGAACATGGTGGAGATGATTCTGATCATGAGACGCAATACATGGCTCCTGAAGACGTTGACAGGTATGAATGTTTAGTTGCTCAACGTGTTTTGAGTGTGCAGATCACACAAGCTGAGCAAAATCAGAGGCACAATTTGTTCCATACCAAGGGAGTTGTGAAGGAATGTTCTGTGCGCGTCATCATAGACGGAGGGAGCTGCAACAACTTGGCTAGCATGGAGATGGTGGAGAAGCTTTCTCTCACCACAAGACCACATCCACATCCTTACTACATCCAATGGTTCAACAACAGCGGCAAGGTTAAGGTAACACGTACTGTCCGTGTGCATTTTAGTATCTCTACATATGCTGATTATGTTGATTGTGATGTGGTACCTATGCAAGCATGTTCCTTATTACTTGGTAGACCATGGCAATTTGATAAAAATTCTGTACACCATGGTAGAAACAATCACTATACTCTTGTTCATAAGGATAAAAATATTACTTTGCTTCCTATGACTCCTGATTCCATTTTGAAAGATGATATTAATAGAGCTAATAAAGCAAAACTGGAGACGAATAAGAGTGAAAATCAGATTGTGGCAAAAGAATTTGAGCAACAAATGAAGCCTAATAATAAACCATCTAGTGTTGCTTCTGAAATTAAATTGAAAAGTGCATGTTTATTTGCCACCAAATCTGATATTGATGAGCTAGATTTCAGCAAATCTGTTTGCTATGCTTTTGTGTGCAAAGAGGCATTATTTTCATTCGAGGACGTGCCTTCCTCTTTGCCTCCTGCTGTCACTAACATTTTGCAGGAGTTCGCTGACGTCTTTCCACAAGACGTGCCACCGGGATTACCGCCTATTCGAGGGATTGAGCATCAGATTGACTTAATTCTCGGTGCTTCACTGCCAAACCGTGCACCATACCGTACCAATCCAGAGGAGACGAAGGAGATTATGCATCAAGTACAAGAGCTTCTCGACAAAGGTTATATACGCGAATCCCTTAGTCCTTGTGCTGTTCCTATTATTCTAGTGCCGAAAAAGGATGGTACATCACGTATGTGTGTTGATTGTAGAGGCATTAATAATATTACTATTCGTTATCGTCATCCTATTCCTAGGCTAGATGATATGCTTGATGAATTGAGTGGCTCTACAATATTCTCCAAAGTTGATTTGCGTAGTGGATACCATCAAATTCATATGAAATTGGGAGATGAATGGAAAACATCATTCAAAACTAAGTTTGGATTATATGAGTGGTTAGTCATGCCTTTTGGGTTAACTAATGCACCTAGTACTTTCATGAGATTAATGAACGAAGTTTTACGTGCTTTCATTGGACGATTTGTGGTAGTTTACTTTGATGACATATTGATTTATAGTAGATCTTTGGAAGAACATTTGGAACATTTACGTGCTGTTTTTATTGCTCTACGTGATGCACGTTTGTTTGGTAACCTTGGGAAGTGCACCTTTTGCACCGACCGAGTATCTTTTCTTGGCTATGTTGTTACTCCACAGGGAATTGAAGTTGATAAAGCCAAGATTGAAGCTATTGAGAGTTGGCCGCAACCCAAAACGGTCACACAAGTGAGGAGTTTTCTTGGCCTCACTGGATTCTATAGGCGTTTTGTGAGAGATTTCAGCACCATTGCTGCACCTCTCAATGAGCTTACAAAGAAAGATGTGCCTTTTCTTTGGGGTACCGCACAGGAAGAAGCCTTCTCGGTATTGAAAGATAAGTTGACACATGCTCCTTTACTCCAACTTCCTGATTTTAATAAGACTTTTGAGCTTGAATGTGATGCTAGTGGAATTGGATTAGGCGGTGTGTTATTACAAGATGGCAAACCTGTTGCATACTTTTCTGAAAAATTGAGTGGGCCTAGTCTGAATTATTCTACTTATGATAAAGAATTATATGCTCTTGTTCGGACTTTAGAAACATGGCAACATTATTTATGGCCCAAAGAATTTGTTATACATTCTGATCACGAATCTTTGAAACATATTACAAGTCAAGCTAAACTGAATCGTAGACATGCTAAATGGGTTGAATTCATTGAGACTTTTCCTTATGTCATTAAACACAAGAAGGGAAAAGAAAATGTTATTGCTGATGCATTGTCTCGCCGCTATACTATGCTTTCACAACTTGACTTCAAAATATTTGGTTTGGAGACCATCAAAGATCAATATGTGCATGATGCTGATTTTAAAGATGTAATGCAGAATTGTAAAGAAGGAAGAATGTGGAACAAGTTCGTCGTTAACAATGGATTTGTGTTTCGTGCTAACAAGCTATGCATTCCAGCTAGCTCCGTTCGTCTTTTGTTGTTGCAGGAGGTGCATGGAGGAGGATTAATGGGACACTTTGGCGTGAAGAAGACGGAGGACGTACTTGCTACACATTTCTTTTGGCCAAAGATGAGACGGGATGTTGAGCGTTTTATTGCTCGATGCACTACATGTCAAAAAGCTAAGTCACGACTCAATCCTCATGGTTTATATATGCCTTTGCCTGTACCTAGTGTTCCTTGGGAGGATATATCTATGGACTTTGTTTTAGGTTTACCTCGAACAAAGAAGGGGAGGGATAGCATATTTGTTGTCGTGGATAGATTCTCGAAAATGGCACACTTTATACCATGTCATAAAAGCGATGATGCTGTTAATGTTGCTGATTTGTTCTTTCGTGAAATTATTCGCTTGCATGGTGTGCCAAATACTATTGTTTCAGATCGTGATACTAAATTTCTTAGCCACTTTTGGAGATGTTTATGGGCTAAGTTGGGGAATAACTGCTTTTTAGTACTACTTGTCACCCCCAAACTGATGGACAAACTGAAGTAGTCAATAGAACGTTGTCTACTATGCTTAGGGCTGTTTTGAAGAATAATAAGAAAATGTGGGAGGAATGCTTGCCTCATATTGAATTTGCTTATAATCGTTCATTGCATTCTACTACTAAGATGTGCCCTTTTGAAGTTGTGTATGGTTTCCTACCTCGTGCACCTATTGATTTGTTGCCTCTTCCATCTTCGGAGAAGGTTAATTTTGATGCTAAACAACGTGCTGAATTGATTTTAAAAATGCATGAGTTAACTAAGGAAAACATTGAGCTTATGAATGCTAAATATAAACTTGCTGGAGATAAGGGTAGAAAACATGTTGTGTTTGCACCTGGAGATCTTGTTTGGTTACATTTGCGTAAGGATAGATTTCCTGATTTGCGCAAATCAAAGTTAATGCCACGTGCTGATGGTCCCTTTAAGGTGTTAGAGAAAATAAATGATAATGCATATAAACTTGAGCTGCCTGCAGATTTTGGGGTTAGTCCCACTTTTAACATTGCAGATTTGAAGCCTTATTTGGGTGAGGAAGATGAACTTCCGTCGAGGACGACTTCATTTCAAGAAGGGGAGGATGATGAGGACATCAATACAATTGGTACACCCACAGCCCCTGCTGCTATACATACTGGACCAATTACTAGAGCTCGTGCACGCCAACTAAATTACCAGGTACTTTCATTTCTTGGTAATGATTCTAATGTTCATGAGCATATGATGCTGCCTAAATTGGATACATTTGTTTTGCTTACAAATGAAGGGCCTAGCTTGGAGAAGGATGAACACTGGAGCAAGAACAAGCATGGAGATGATGGCATGCGCAAGGGGAACAAGAACGGAGTTACAAGTGATGATTTCAGGACTTTGAAGCCACCATAATGGGTGCATGAAGCCTTGGACGAAATATACAAGATGCCACTTCCTAAATTTCGTCCCGAGGCTATTTTAGGTGCTGCGTCACCTTATTATTGGGCCAGGCCCATGTAATTTCGAAATACATAAGTATAGGCTATTTTTAGAGTCCGTATGTGTGGGGAAACAAGAGATAGGGTTGATTTCGGACCCCTCCACCAAGGGCCACGAAATTCCCCCCTCTTCCTCCATATATACAGCCCTTAGGGCATCGTTTAGACTTTGGGTTTTGTTTAGATTAAAAGTTCGCCATAGCTGCAACTTCGCGTACTTCGTTTGTGTTCAACGACCAGACAAAGGCGTCACAGAACCCCACCTTGATCAATAAAGCTTTCATCTTATATTCGCAATATCCAGATTGCAATCTTAGTTTCTTGCTTGTTCTTCGTTTGCTCGCAGGAAACAGACCCTCGTGGTCAGGTTGATCGTGCTCCGGCGTGGTCAATAACCTCTCGGAGTTGGTTTAGCGATTGCTAAGGCGCGACGTCCTTGCACGTTCGTAGTCGGATCGTCAAAGTCAACTTCCACCAAAGCGATATCCATCATCTCATCGAAAGACGGGACACCTCCGCCTCTATCACGACTCAATCCTCATGGTTTATATATGCCTTTGCCTGTACCTAGTGTTCCTTGGGAGGATATATCTATGGACTTTGTTTTAGGTTTACCTCGAACAAAGAAGGGGAGGGATAGCATATTTGTTGTCGTGGATAGATTCTCGAAAATGGCACACTTTATACCATGTCATAAAAGCGATGATGCTGTTAATGTTGCTGATTTGTTCTTTCGTGAAATTATTCGCTTGCATGGTGTGCCAAATACTATTGTTTCAGATCGTGATACTAAATTTCTTAGCCACTTTTGGAGATGTTTATGGGCTAAGTTGGGGACTAAACTGCTTTTTAGTACTACTTGTCACCCCCAAACTGATGGACAAACTGAAGTAGTCAATAGAACATTGTCTACTATGCTTAGGGCTGTTTTGAAGAATAATAAGAAAATGTGGGAGGAATGCTTGCCTCATATTGAATTTTCTTATAATCGTTCATTGCATTCTACTACTAAGATGTGCCCTTTTGAAGTTGTGTATGGTTTCCTACCTCGTGCACCTATTGATTTGTTGCCTCTTTGATAGAGGCGAGGGTCCCGATCTTTCGATGAGATGATAACTATCGATTTGGTGGAGACGACTTTGACAATCCGACTACAAACGTGCACAACGTTGCGCCTTAGCAATCGCTAAACCAATCTCCTGAGGTTACTGACGATGCTGGAAGCACGGTCAGCCTGACCACGAAGGTCTATTCCTGCAAGCAATCGAAGAACGAGCAAGAATGTGATAAAGCAATCTGAATATTGCAAATATATATGAAGTATTGATAATGGTGGGGATCCGGAAGCGGTCTTGGTCTGGTCGTTGGACACAAACGAAGTACACGAAGTTGCAATGGCTAACTTTTAACTAAACAAATCCCAAGGAAAAGCTACTAGATGGATCTACTTATATAGGAGCAAGGGGTGGCGGCCAAGGAGGTGGGAGGACGTCCCAAGGCAGCCTAAAACTAAATCTAGGTCGTACAAGGTCAATGGGCCCAAGTGGAGGTGATGTAACACCTTTGGACTTGTAGTTTGACTCGGATTCTGCTGCAGCATCAGATTGTTTCGTCCACAACTCAACGCTCCGGACGAATTTGAAGGTGATTCCAATTGGGTTGGAAAGTGCACGAAATCTAGTTTCCAACAAAAAAAGAATCACCCAATTCGGAGTCCGTATGAAAAACTTCTGTGCGTTTTGAGTCAGGTATGTCTGTGCAGTCCGAATCTGAATCCAGAACGTGAGAGACTTGGACTCTATCTTCTCTTGGGCCAAAAGTGACGTGAGAGAACTTTTTGGACAGCAAATAAACATCTCTTTCTTCCTTATCTTCATATGTGGATTGTACAAATGTCCCATACACCTGCAATTAGACAAAAAACAAAAGTGTGTGAAGTATTTTTGTTCTGGATAACATAAATAGATTATTGAATAGTTTGCACTAGAAATCACCTGACAAATATGCATATATGCAATATTTTTGGTCATATCCAAGGTAGTCATATCCTCATCATCCTCCCCTTCTTGAAAATAAAGCCGTCCTCGGCGTTGCTTAATTTGAAATGTGGCTAACAAAAGAGACAAGGTGTACATGTTGTATATGTATATGTCATCCATTTTTACTTCCCTTGATTTTTGCATATATGACACATGAATAGATGAGTAACTTGCATAGTTTATAAAATCTAAAGCCAAAAAATTAGCACAAGAAGTAGAAGGCATGAAAATATTGCAACTCAGTTTGCACATATAAGTGAAGCTCTTATTCATTTTAAAAGATTGACAATGTTCATCATTAAACCATCCCAACATTGGTGAATAAACCTTACTTGCACCAAATTTACATGCTACAACATGCTTAAATAAGCAAACATGCAATAAGTCATTCAACACAGAATCATCACCAAGATTAGAGGTCATATCAAAATGATTAAACATTGGTTCTTTTGCATCAATAGTTAATTCAATGGGTGCAGTCAAAATTGTTGGTATTTCAGTTGTTTGATCACATGGCAAAGTCAAATTATCAACGTAGTCCTCTAAAATAGGTGGTGTGATCAAAGTAGTGGGTAGCTCATCAGATGGTGCATTCAAATTGACAAGGCATTCATCATTCTCATATAGAGATGGAAGATCAGTACCTTTGTCATTACCTCTTATGATCAACTCAGATGATGTAGCCACTCTCGAGGGCGATGTGTCACATGGTGGAGGTGGTGTAGTCCTGACAACAACGGATGTGGTTGTCATAGTATGCCTAGTAGTTGAAGGAACAATCATATCAACTCTTGGAATGTGCACCGTGCGCTTGTTCTCCTCGTGGCCAACACGTCGTTTTATTTCCTGTTCAGCTTTGCAAGCAAGATGAAACAAATGGTCCATAGGATAACACTCTTCATGAATTAGTATCTCTTGAATATCACGGTTTAATCCTCCCCAAAATCTATCCATAAAATCATCTTCACTTTCTTCTAAAGAGGAATGCAACAAGGTAGTTTGTAAATCATCATAATATTTTGTTACAGTTTCACTACCTTGTTTTAAGTGTTGCAACTTCTTAATCATGTCACGAGTATAATAAGCAGGGACGAAAGTATGTCGCATGGCAAGTTTCAAATCATCCCAAGTAGTAGGTATATAATCAGGGTGTAACCGACAATATTCACTCCACCAAACCAAAGCATAACCAGTCAAAGAACCAACCGCAACCTTAACCTTTTTATGTTCATTGAAATTATGGGAAGCAAATATATTTTTTATGTCGAACTCCCATTCAATATATAAAGCAGGTTTAAAACGGCCATTAAATGGTAGTATAGATACATTAACCTGATCATGTGCATTTGGATGTTTGTGCACCTCTCGTGACGGTTGTGGTATTTGCAAAGGTGGTGGCACGTCTCCCGCGATCGACAAAGCCCATGAATTGACTCTGGATCCTGTCATGATTAGTAGAACAAGAAACAAAACCCAAAAATAATGTTCCTATAACTACTAGGATGTGGTGGTAAAACGCTCACAGTAAAGCAAATATCAATGTCTTACAAGTTCTTACCATGCAGCAGGCGGTGATCGGCAACCAGCGGTGTCAAGTAACTCCGAATATTGAGTAAAGCGATTACCAGGGGAGCGTACGTATACACGGTGTAGAAATATGTGGAGCTGGGTTGGCTATATATGGTAGCAAAAGATTAGCAATAATCAATTCAAAGATGCAATGTTGAATAAACGCTCAACGACGGTACTGTGCTGGTCCTAGGCTAGACCGGACTAGAGACGCGAGCCTAGAACACTAATAAGGTCACGGCGCAGCACAACTAGCATCAATGAAGGATACTAAGTAGCTCTTGACAGCAAGATATAAGTGAAGATCACAAGGGCAGTGAAGATAATGATGAAAAACAACTGCCAAGCAGGATATACAACAACTCTTTCTCCAACTTTCCTCTTGAAAAGTTTGAGACAATTTTCTGATAAATTCTTTTAAAGAATACTACTAACTCAAGCTTTCCAATGCAAAAAGAATCACTCAATTCCGAGTTGATATGAGGAGTCAAAGAATTCTAAAACTGGCCTGAAAAATTGGAACAAGCTGTGTTCACGAACTTCGGAGCGCAAAAAGACCTATTTAAAAGCCGATTTTGAGGTGTCAAATATTGAAGTAGCTTCTGCAACTATTTAGATGCGGCTCGTCGCTATCTTCAATTTGAGTACTCACGGAGCCAAAACGGACTTCGTATGAGGAAGATACAACTGCTTTACTGAACAGTGCGCAAAACAGATTCCAATCTGAATTCAGGTACGAGATTGATTCTAGATAGATCCAATTTTTTTTCTTCTCTCTTTTTTTTTCTCACGCTTTTTTTTTCTTTTTCTTCTCTCTCTTTTTCTTTTTTTTTTCCTTTTTTCTCTTTTTTTTCTCTATCTTCTTTTTTTTCCAAGACAAACTAGATAAGATGCAGATTGGATCAGGCGAAGATGTGAATGACCTCAACTATGATTATGACAATGAACAGTGCGTAGCACGTGGTGGAAATTAATAGATGTGATGGTGGACAGCGGAAGGGATAATGATGCAGCGGCGACGTGACTAATGTGAACAGAACTCGAAACTCTAAAGGAACTAGACGCTAAGACCAGCAACTGACACGACGATGCAACCGATAATTCAACTATGCAAGCAATGAATAGAAAATTGCAAAGGCTCAGACTGGCTTGGATAAAGGATGAACAGATCTAACTTTTTTTTGTGTGGCTTTTTCTTGGACAATAGGTAAGAAAATAAATCTAATCTAGAAAAACTGGAAATTCTCACCGAGCAACCTGAAAACTGATACCACTTGATAGAGGCGAGGGTCCCGATCTTTCGATGAGATGATAACTATCGATTTGGTGGAGACGACTTTGACAATCCGACTACAAACGTGCACAACGTTGCGCCTTAGCAATCGCTAAACCAATCTCCTGAGGTTACTGACGATGCTGGAAGCACGGTCAGCCTGACCACGAAGGTCTATTCCTGCAAGCAATCGAAGAACGAGCAAGAATGTGATAAAGCAATCTGAATATTGCAAATATATATGAAGTATTGATAATGGTGGGGATCTGGAAGCGGTCTTGGTCTGGTCGTTGGACACAAACGAAGTACACGAAGTTGCAATGGCTAACTTTTAACTAAACAAATCCCAAGGAAAAGCTACTAGATGGATCTACTTATATAGGAGCAAGGGGTGGCGGCCAAGGAGGTGGGAGGACGTCCCAAGGCAGCCTAAAACTAAATCTAGGTCGTACAAGGCCAATGGGCCCAAGTGAAGGTGATGTAACACCTTTGGACTTGTAGTTTGACTCGGATTCTGCTGCAGCATCAGATTGTTTCGTCCACAACTCAACGCTCCGGACGAATTTGAAGGTGATTCCACTTGGGTTGGAAAGTGCACTAAATCTAGTTTCCAACAAAAAAAGAATCACCCAATTCGGAGTCCGTATGAAAAACTTGTGTGTGTTTTGAGTCAGGTATGTCTGTGCAGTCCGAATCTGAATCCAGAACGTGAGAGACTTGGACTCTATCTTCTCTTGGGCCAAAAGTGACGTGAGAGAACTTTTTGGACAGCAAATAAACATCTCTTTCTTCCTTATCTTCATATGTGGATTGTACAAATGTCCCATACACCTGCAATTAGACAAAACACAAAAGTGTGTGAAGTATTTTTGTTCTGGATAACACAAATAGATTATTGAATAGTTTGCACTAGAAATCACCTGACAAATATGCATATATGCAATATTTTTGGTCATATCCAAGGTAGTCATGTCCTCATCACTCTTCCATCTTCGGAGAAGGTTAATTTTGATGCTAAACAACGTGCTGAATTGATTTAAAAAATGCATGAGTTAACTAAGGAAAACATTGAGCGTATGAATGCTAAATATAAACTTGCTGGAGATAAGGGTAGAAAACATGTTGTGTTTGCACCTGGAGATCTTGTTTGGTTACATTTGCGTAAGGATAGATTTCCTGATTTGTGCAAATCAAAGCTAATGCCACGTGCTGATGGTCCCTTTAAGGTGTTAGAGAAAATAAATGATAATGCATATAAACTTGAGCTGCCTGCAGATTTTGGGGTTAGTCCCACTTTTAACATTGCAGATTTGAAGCCTTATTTGGGTGAGGAAGATGAGTTTCCGTCGAGGACGACTTCATTTCAAGAAGGGGAGGATGATGAGGACATCAATACCATTGTTACACCCACAGCCCCTACTGCTACATATACGGGACCAATTACTAGAGCTCGCGCACGCCAATTAAATTATCAGGTACTTTCGTTTCTTGGTAATGATTCTAATGTTCATGAGAATATGATGCTGCCTAAATTGGATACATTTGTTTTGCTTACAAATGAAGGGCCTAGCTTGGAGAAGGATGAACATTGGAGCAAGAACAAGCATGGAGATGATGTCATGCGCAAGGGGAACAAGAACGGAGTTACAAGTGATGATTTCAGGACTTTGAAGCCACCATAATGGGTGCATGAAGCCTTGGACGAAATATACAAGATGCCACTTCATAAATTTCGTCCCGAGGCTATTTTAGGTGCTGCGTCACCTTATTATTGGGCCAGGCCCATGTAATTTCGAAATACATAAGTATAGGCTATTTTTAGAGTCCGTATGTGTGGGGAAACAAGAGGTAGGGTTGATTTCGGACCCCTCCACCAAGGGCCACGAAATTCCCCCCTCTTCCTCCATATATACAGCCCTTAGGGCATCGTTTAGACTTTGGGTTTTGTTTAGATTAAAAGTTCGCCATAGCTGCAACTTCGCGTACTTCGTTTGTGTTCAACGACCAGACAAAGGCGTCACAGAACCCCACCTTGATCAATAAAGCTTTCATCTTATATTCGCAATATCCAGATTACAATCTTAGTTTCTTGCTTGTTCTTCGTTTGCTCGCAGGAAACAGACCCTCGTGGTCAGGTTGATCGTGCTCCGGCATGGTCAATAACCTCTCGGAGTTGGTTTAGCGATTGCTAAGGCGCGACGTCCTCGCACGTTCGTAGTCGGATCGTCAAAGTCGACTTCCACCAAAGCGAAATCCACCATCTCATCGAAAGACGGGACACCTTTGCCTCTATCACGTGCTGATGGTCCCTTTAAGGTGTTAGAGAAAATAAATGATAATGCATATAAACTTGAGCTGCCTGCAGATTTTGGGGTTAGTCCCACTTTTAACATTGCAGATTTGAAGCCTTATTTGGGTGAGGAAGATGAACTTCCGTCGAGGACGACTTCATTTCAAGAAGGGGAGGATGATGAGGACATCAATACAATTGTTACACCCACAGCCCCTGCTGCTATACATACTGGACCAATTACTAGAGCTCGCGCACGCCAATTAAATTATCAGGTACTTTCGTTTCTTGGTAATGATTCTAATGTTCATGAGAATATGATGCTGCCTAAATTGGATACATTTGTTTTGCTTACAAATGAAGGGCCTAGCTTGGAGAAGGATGAACATTGGAGCAAGAACAAGCATGGAGATGATGCCATGCGCAAGGGGAACAAGAACGGAGTTACAAGTGATGATTCCAGGACTTTGAAGCCACCATAATGGGTGCATGAAGCCTTGGACGAAATATACAAGATGCCACTTCATAAATTTCGTCCCGAGGCTATTATAGGTGCTGCGTCACCTTTTTATTGGGCCAGGCCCATGTAATTTCGAAATACATAAGTATAGGCTATTTTTCGAGTCCGTATGTGTGGGGAAACAAGAGATAGGGTTGATTTCGGACCCCTCCACCAAGGGCCACGAAATTCCCCCTCTCTTCCTCCATATGTACAGCCCTTAGGGCACCGTTTAGACTTTGGGTTTTGTTTAGATTAAAAGTTCGCCATAGCTGCAACTTCGCGTACTTCGTTTGTGTTCAATGACCAGACAAAGGCGTCACAGAACCCCACCTTGATCAATAAAGCTTCCATCTTATATTCGCAATATCCAGATTGCAATCTCAGTTTCTTGCTTGTTCTTCGTTTGCTCGCAGGAAACAGACCCTCGTGGTCAGGTTGATCGTGCTCCGGCGTGGTCAATAACCTCTCGGAGTTGGTTTAGCGACTGCTAAGGCGCGACGTCCTCGCACGTTCGTAGTCGGATCGTCAAAGTCGACTGCCACCAAAGCGATATCCATCATCTCATCGAAAGACGGGACACCTTTGCCTCTATCAGGGAGGATGATGAGGACATCAATACCATTGTTACACCTACAACCCCTGCTACTATACATACTAGACCAATTACTAGAGCTCGTGCACGCCAATTAAATTATGACGTACTTTTGTTTCTTGGTAATGATTCTAATGTTCATGACAATATGATGCTGCTTAAACTGGATACATTTGTTTTGCTTACAAATGAAGGGCCTAGCTTGGAGAAGGATGAACATTGGAGCAAGAACAAGCATGGAGATGATGGCATGGAGGTACCAACGGTGTGTCCGGTGTCCTGTAAAAATAGTCATGGCCGCCTACCCAAGCACGACCCCCTCCCAAGAGTGACCACCCCACTCTTATCACTAGTAATGCGGGCATCCATGCTAGCACGATCTAGGAATCAATAATGCCCTTTCCCATATAAGGGTAGAGTGGTTGTGCATGTTTGGTTGGGACGGTCAACAAATCTTAAATCTAATCCGTCTCTGTAAACAACACATATTCACTTGCTTCGGTGCACCACTTCTTCATCAAGTGGTGACCTAGTTCAATATTACCCACGGGCATTAGGGGCACCCGATGGGGTTTCCAAAGGATTGTAATCAAGAGATGATCATGTATAGATGCAACATCATGCGTCAATATCAAGTATTTTTCATTGCATCTCTAGCACAATGTAGAGCTACTACATGCAAGTACCAAAGGGTGTGCATCAATGCAATGATTATATCAAGCTCATATTCAACAACGTCATTATGCATACAGAAAATTTATCGATGAACAAGAGAGGTGAATCATGGTCAAAGGGCTGCTTGCCTGGCTCAGCAAAGTCTTCAACTCCTCTGGTCCATCTCCGAGTACTCCATCTATTTCGTCAACTAACGTCAAAAGTAATCACAATAAGCAACATAACAAGGCAAAAATAAAAGTGCTCTACAACATTAAGTTGACTTTTGTAGGACTTCTTGGGTAATATGAAAAATAACCAGAATGGTTTCATTGGAATTAGATCAGTGGATATTTTTGAACATTTCAATATGATGGAATCAAGAGAGTAATCGATTTGCAAGAAGTGTACAGAAGAATTATTTTTGAAAAATGAGAAAAGGCACCCATTTAACAAATCTTGATTTTAGAAGCATCTAGGAGTTGGTTTCACTGGATTTGGAGTTGAAATGAATTTCCTAGGAATTTGCAAAGTTGGTTATACATGGAGAAATGGACCAATATTGCGCACAAAGTATTCGGAAAAATGTTCAAAATCTAATCTGTAACCGTAGAAGTATGTAGGAATTTGAATCAACGCGTTTGGATCAATTTTGAGCTCTATATGGTTTTCTAAAGTTTATCACAGAAATGGTAAAATGGGATTTCATAAATGTTTGTGAAGAAAAAAATTCTAGAAAATGTGCAAATTTAACCTTGTGATAGAGATTGGATTCATGAACTAGTACAAATTTGAATCATCAAATTTGGAGTCCCTTTGAATTGTTTAGGGATTTTTGAAGTTCACTAGATAAAAAAAGGAGTCTACCTTATAACGCGCATTGGGCGTTGGATAGCCACTGGCCGGCCAAGTGGCTCAGCCGCGCATAGGCAGAGGGTGACATCAAAGGTGTACTCCGTTTGGCCCGTCTTCGCTGCGGTGAGGAGGGTAAATGCAAACACGTTTCCACTTATGCAGGGCAGGATGAGGCTCACTTGCCAGTGGCTCAGCCTTCCTGGCTGGCCGACAGGCAGGGCCGGGCTGTCGGGTTCATCCCCCACCTCCCGCTTGAACTAAGCAGAGGCAGGGGCGGCATCTACGGCGTCCTACTGATGCCACAAGCCACCATTTGGGGCGCCCGACGCATGGGCGTGCTCGGGGAAGAGAGCTGCTTCGGCTCCGCACATCAGCACTGGCGAGGGAGGCCCAGGTCATGGATATAGAGAGATGTTTTGCAATACAATGAATCGTTGTATTGATGGGGTGCTAGTGCACGTATATATAATACAAGGGAAGGCCTCTACCTCAACTATACAAGACTAGGAGGTGGGCCACAACTCCAATACACGTGCAAT